>NW_003805440.1:14965-224832 GCF_000255335.2 Galendromus occidentalis
CCCCCCCCCCTCGCGTACGCCACTGCGCGCATCCTTAGACTTTCAGTTAATTCATTCAACTGGTCCTATGAGACAATGATCGTGATCGCGCACGGTATCGTCCACGAGGAGCGGGGGTGGGTTCACGGCTCCCGATGGCGGTTCTTCGATTGATTCCGGGCGAATCGACGTTCCCTAACTTCTGCGGCGCAAAGTGATTGAAGATATTACGAAATGCTGTTCAGCAGGTAGTCCTGTTCAACTCCACCATTCGAATTCACCCTTTCGCAGGCCGGCGCGAACCATACTGACCCCGCTGTTTGAATAGACACTCTCTAGAAAGCTAGAGAGAGGGAGTTTCGCGAAGGTTTCACGCCACGCTCCGCAGGTATTCCGAGAAGTATAGCCCTGTCGATTTCATTCGCCCCGGTAAGCACGCTCCGAGAGTCGGCAGTTTAGCCTAAATTAGCTTCAAGAGTTTTTCAAGAGTGCAAATGACCGGCTCTTTGCATTCGCCGACCGCTTCCGGGCATGGGCTTGTATCGGAGCGAATCGACCGCTCCGGCTCTCCTTGCTATCATCCGCGGTCGAACATTGGAGGAGCGGCAGTTCTGGATCGAGAGCGGGTAGGAAGGCTTTCTATGCCCCTCGTCCTGGAGGAGAGAGGAATCCTCCGTGGTTGACTCATTTCAGTTGTTTTGGAATCATTCGAGCATCACCTATCTGGCGTCGAGCAAGAGGTCCCGGGAACAAACTCGGGGAACATGTCTTTTCTGTGAGTATTTCTGTGCATTAGCGTTGCGTCCGTGATCCCGTGCTCCATTTCGCAACTTGTCCGCCGCCCCGATCCGTAGGGGGGAAACGAGAGCGCTCCTCGCTTGTGCGTCGATGCTATTCTCTGGGAACAGGCGGGTCAAGGACATCGGCCCGAGTTTGCAGAGATGAGGTCCCCGAGAGCCGATCGAGTCGCTCAGGTATCTGAAGATGCGTCGCATTAATGACTGAATTTCTTTCCAGGAGCGGGTTGTGGAACTCCATCGATGAATTCACCTTCCGGAGGCTCATCCAACCGTCTTTCGACTTGGCGCTCTCAATAGACGCGGACAAGTTGCCAACTCTGATCATCCAGGCGATAACTGCGCTCGTCGGTCTCCTGGGGATATTCTCGGGACAAAACTCGGTGGAGTTCTTCCGACCGCGAGTTCCCTTGACTGCACCCTCGGAGCTATTCCCGTCGTACGACTTCATTGTGGTCGGGGGAGGTATCTCCGGATGCCTGGTGGCAAAAAGACTCTCCGAAGCTGGTCATACCACTTTGCTGATCCATGGACCGGGAACACTGCCGAATACCTTGAGCAGAGTCCCGCTGTTGAACTACGGGTACCTCGGCCATCCAGACCACGATCATTCGTATAAGGGTCCTAAGCTGAATTCCCGATGGGGTAATCAAACTCTGCTCTACAACTCCGGAAAAGATCTCGGTGGATCTCAACTACTCAGTGCTCAGATGTGGTCCTACGGAAAAACTGGCGATTTTTCCTGTTGGAGAAAGAAGTTCGGCATAAGTGAGAAATTCAGTCAGGAGAGCATCCGCGCCGCTGGAGAACTCCACGAGTCCGCCGCCAAAGAAGTCAAGGGATCGCGTCACCCCTACGGAATCTCCGGAGAGATCAAGCTGAGCTTAGCACCGAGCTGGGCACCTTTTGAAAGTAAGTTCGAGAAAGCTTTCCTGAGAACAGCGGCCAATGTGACGGGAACCAGGGTCAACAAGGATCAGAATAGCGACAATCTGGGTTTCGGCAAAATAGTCCACGCCGTCGAAGCGGACACCGGCTACATAAGCTCACCAGTGACGGCGTTTTTCGAGAGCACTGGCGTTCCGGACACTCTGCACATCGTGACCCGTCACATGGTGCGAAAAATCCTCTTCGATACCACTGCATCAATTCCACGAGCCACAGGAGTCGAGTTCGTGCACGCCGAAGACAAGAGCGGTCGGAGAGTTTACGTGAAGAAGGCCTCGAAGCGGGTAATCTTGACCGCCGGTGCCGTCCGAACCCCTCAACTCCTGACGGTTTCCGGTGTGGGATCAAAATCCGACCTCAAGAGATGGAAGATCAAGCCCGTCGTGACGAGGAACGGCGTGGGACAAAACCTCCACGACCACTACGATATTGGGAACGCCGCTGTCTGTTTCCCGCGAGGCACGAAGGGTTACGAAGACTTCGGGCCGCAAAGAATGCTCGGGTTCTCGTTTTTCCGGCGCGGTCAGCTCCGAGCCCCCCTCGGAACCCAATCGTACGGTTTCTTCAACTCTAAACAGAAGAATTTGACCACTTGCCCCGATCCGAGAGACATTGAAAATTGTCGCCCCGATTTCGAGCTGGTCTTCCAGCACTTCGGACAGAACACTCAGGCGACCGTGAAGCCGTATCTAGGTCTTGGAGTTTCTGAGAAACATCTGCAGGAGGATTTCTATTTGCAAGGTAGAGACAAAAGCAAAGCGAGGGACTACTTGGATATACATTTCCATCAAAAGGATTGCATAATGATGACGCCGACAATGCTGCATCCGGAATACCGCGGTCAGATTACTCTGACGTCTAATAATGCCCTCGACGCCCCTATTGTGGATCTGAAAACTATATCGAATTCCCGAGACATGATACTCATTGGCGAGCTGTGGCAAGTCATCAAGAAGATAAGCAATGAAGCTTTCGGACCTATCGGCGGGAAGTTTGAGGATACTCCGTTCTCCGAATGCAAAGGAATTCAGGACAGAGACTCCTTCGAGTTCGGAAGGTGTCAGGTTGAGCGGTATCTGAAGAGTGCTTGGCACCTGGCGGGAACATGTCGTATCGGTCGGAGAGACGACCCCATGGCCGTCGTCGATGAGAGCTTCCATGTAATCGGGGTCCGCAATCTCGTGGTCGCCGATGCATCGCTCATTCCCTGCCCTACTAGTGGACACATGCTGCCGACGATAGCTTCCTTGGCGGAAATGGCTGCTCAGGAACTTATTGCAAAATTCAGAATATCTAACGCCTGAGAGATCCATAGAAGAATGATATTTGGGGATGTTAAACTTAGATAATAAATTTAGACGAGCATCGTCTCGACGTTCCATCCCCGAATAATTATTCTCTGACCTCGGAATGAGTTCTTCCTTCTCCCGCTTACGGAGGGCGCGGGAGTCGAGTTTCCGATCAGAGTACGATCAGAGTACTTCGCTTTCTCATCCATGACCGAACATCGGGACTCCTCGGATGCTCCAGTTCCGGTTCTCGGGCAGATCCATCGACAGGCAGCGGATATCGTTTTGTGGATGGACATAAGGAGCTCACGGTGAGGATGATCGAGGAAACTGCAAATGGGGGACCATACGATCAGAACCTTCTATCTAGTAAATCGAATTTCTTCTCATCCGTCCTTAGAGAAAGCAGGCGTTGCTGCTCATGGGGTGAGGGACTCTGATGCGTACTACAGTCGCTCCGGGAGTGAATTCGGGACCGTACTCCGACTCCGTAGTGATCGACCACTGCGACGCGAACCACTGGATGGAACTCTCCCGATGGGTTACGTCTCCCGTCGATAGGGATCCCTCGCAGCGGAAGCAGCTTGCGCAGGAAGGATCGAACTCCCGCCCAACGGCGGTCCTCGCAGGTGCGCTCGGCTGGACTGATCGCCGCTCTTCGCGCGGATCGAACCCCGCGCTCCTACTCGGAGTGCTGAAGTTCTTCAGACCGAAGAACCTCCAACCGGTCAATCGATCTTCAACAATGCGATGGTAGGGATTCGCCCACGGCGGCGCCTCCAGATTTGTGTTCGTGAAGCTCATGAACGTTTCCCCGTCTCCACAGTCGGAAGTTTCTTCGAGAGGAGCTTGAACCACTGAAAACTCAGAGTCAGATTCTCGGAGATATTAGCAGCAGCGTAGTGAGTGAGGATAGGATCAGGCTTTCACCGCTCTAGAGTAATAAAGATCGGGCTGCTAGATGAGAGGCCAGTGATTTCTTGTCCCTCGCGAGCTCATGGTGCAGAGAGCTCCTCGCAACGAATCACGCAGGCCACCGGTGGGCTGGCTGAGACCTTTGACTCCGGTCGATTCAGTTTTCTTCTTTGGGCTTGTGCGCACCGGAACGTTCCGACCGGAATGAGCCCATCATCAGCAATCTTTCATAAACCGATGGAAAGACTAGAGACCGATCGTGGCCCGCCTCCCAAGACAACAACTACGTGGAAGCCGCCCGCCTCCCAAGGCAACAACTACGTGGAAGCCGCCCGCGCCCATGCGCTTGAAGGCCGCCCGCGCCTATGCGCTTAAAGACCATCCGGTCGATGTTGTTTCCCTTGCTCTTTCAAAATAAGCGCGAGAGAAATCAGCTGGAGCGGAAAACTCGATGAAGTAAAGACAGCAGTACCTGTGTTGGGAGGCCCTCGAAGTTTCTCGCCGAGTTGCATCAGTCCTGACGTAGTCAGAGAGCTCGTCGCGCATGTCACCGTCGAAAGCTCTCGATCCCTGATGAAAGTCAAAATTAAAAGTAAGGGCGATTTCATCCGGCAATCGAATCTGCCTTCGCGATGTGTGGGGAAGTCAATGCCGCATCCGCCAGATCGAACTAGATTGGATTTCTGCTTATTATCATGCACGGTGAGTTCTTTAAGCCCGCTTGGTTCACGATTTCAGAATGGACGACAGTAGCGACGTGGAAGTGGTTGGCGAACGACGACAATTGCGGTATGTTAATCGGTTCCGGGGAATTATCATGCGAGTTCCGTTAGCGTACCTGAATGATCGAATCGCTCGCTGCAATCATCTTCATTTTCCACATATTCCTCACAGCCATGTTCCTCACAGGAATCTGTCGAATGCCCTTCGAGTCATGCTGCCCAGATTGCCGGCTTCCCGGCGATGGATGCCCACTTGTGTGGGGTAAATGCTCCCATTGTTTCCATATGCATTGCATCGTGAAATGGATACAGTCCCAACAAGCCCAGCAGCAGTGTCCCATGTGCCGACAGACGTGGAATTTCAAAGAATAGATCTCTTGTAAGCTTTCGAGAAGCGATGCTATCGCGGTCATAAGCCCCATGTAACTCAGGGAGCTCTGTACATAATAAAATGAACTGTCGAATCTTACCGTGCAAGGATTCTTCCCCCTAATTCTCCCCTGGCCCAGCCTATGATCCTGTTCCCATGCTCCCTCGACACAGCTTCGGATTTCGGTCCATTCGAACATACGTCAGTGAAGATAAAACGCACATTCCCGGGAAGTTCAGATGGAGCTTACTTGGACAGATCGTGAGAGAGAATAAGCTCAGAAATGGCACAAGTCTTTATGTATGAAACTTAAATTGACTGTTTTCTTCTGTAGATGATCTAATGGGAAGGATCGACCGCACGACGTAGATGGGAATCCTGTCAGGAATCCTCGTGGGTCCCGGAAACTACTGACATACGGTCTAGGCCGTCAGACTCTAATATATACATCACAAAAAGAATATTCCGTCCGAAGTCAGCTTCGGCTGTAACTCCCTGCATTCTTGCATTCGCTCTCTCTACGGCGCGCCTCCGCTCGAACCTATGAACAGGCATCCATACTCGGTCCTGTTCTCGAGCTGACCGCGCAGCCAGCTCATAACGTAATATCTCACAAAGTAACCGTTTAGGTTCCGGACGGTGGGAATTTGATTTCTTGAGTTAGAGGGTCGGTCAGGCACTCATCCATCTTCCGGTTAGCTCCTTCGAGCGCTACCAGAGCTCGCATTTATCCGGCGGGTTCATTGCCGAATCCTCCGGACAAGAGAAGGTTTCGCTGAATTCCGGCAAATTCCTGAGTGATCCAATGACTCTGTGGAGATTGAATGCGTGCGTATGAAAGAGCTCCACACGGTTTGAAGGATACGATTCGTGAGGATTTCCTCAAGGACGAGCGTGACGCTTACTCCTACCTGAATTCATTCGGTGTGTGTTCATCATTATAAATCAAGTCGCGGAGCTCTTCTTCCGCGAGCTTGTGACAGAAGTCCTGCGCGAAACTCACGAAAAACCACTGCTCTAAGCTCAGACGCGTAGTCGATAAGGGATATAGGTCGAAGCTTGAGCGCAACCACGACTTATAAGCCTGATAAAAATCCAGAGATGATTATTTGAGGATTCTCAAATCAGCGTCTTTCGTTATTCCTGATCCTTCCCTAGATAGGAGTTGCGATATCAATAGTCAGAGAATCCTCACTTGGAAAGCGAGTTTTACACCGCCGAAATCGGCGAGGTTCTCCCCGAGGGTGTCGCTTCCCTTCACCTGGAACATTTTTCCTACCATGGAGTTCTTCGCGATCGCCTAGTATCTAATTCATTCTCTGATCGACGCCAGCAAGCTACCGAAAAGGTCTCAAACCAACCCGCATTCCGTCAATGGTGTAGTTCGAATACTGATCGACGAAGCATTCCAATCGTTCTTCGAAGGTCTCAATGGTCGAGTTCTCCCACCATTGCCGTACGTTGCCTTGAAGTGATCGAAGCGAAATTGGAATGATTCGATCCGAGTATGTCAAAGCTGCTCGCAGAGAGGGCTGGAACCGGCTTCTCGATCTCATGAGACATCTTACCGTCAATATCGTATTGCCTCCCGATATTGTCCAAGGAATGGAAGAGTTCATGAGCGATCGTGAATCCCATGAGCCCGAACTGATAAAACCTGATTGGGAGTCGGATTAGCTCGGGTGTGATTCAATTTATCCGAAGCGCATCTCAAGAGGATTTCCACGCGGAACCTACCTCGGGTAGAAGATGCTGTACCGCGGCGCTTGCATGTAGGCAGCGGGAATGGCCACGGTGTTCCGACTTACACTATAGAAAGCGTTAGACTGAAACCGGAGAAAATTACTCCCTATGAATATGAACTCTCTAAAAGGACAAGACGACCAATAACTGGCCTCAAGCTCCGGACTCATGAGCCTACCTCCGCGGGAGAAATTTCCTCGCCGATATCCTCCAAGTACGGAGGTGCGATCATTTTTCTGCAGGATGTCTCCCGACGGAATAGGCGCCCCTGGAGATTCATTTCGAAGAATCCACTGTCTTCGAAGCTCAGGTCAGCGTATTCCGAATCGACTTGTTCCGGATCCAAGATCGACGCTTCATAGCCGAGCATGAATCTTATATTCTCGATCTAGAAAAGTTTCTTCATTAGATTAGAGCAGACGCCCACGCTGAGCCCCATTGAGAGTCCTGCTTTCCCTAGGAAGGACTCTCGATGGTGATTCTCTAAATGGGAGATTTCGTTTAAGACTCGAGCAAACCTTGTCTAGAGTGGCACCGTGCGATTCAGGGTCCATCCATTGCACATTTCCTATGGTTTCCACGAAGTTGAATTTTATGAGCTCTGCCAGGGTCCGCACCTGTGCAATTGAACCGCGGTCCACGAACTCTCGAACGTAAATTGCGCTTACGGCCAGTGGTAACATTATTTTTGTCGCCTCCAGACACATTTGGTCGACAGAGTTCTTATCCAGATCTTCATTATTCATGGGTAGTGCGACAGACGAAAAATCGACGATCATTTGGAATCCGATGTGGGTCGAGAGGGTCCTGGGAACAAAGTGGAGTTGTTCTGCTGCCGAAAGATGTAATCATCTGAACCTTCATATTATCGTATTACTTCCAAGGGAGTTTTTCATCACGAGAGAAGGGGAATCGGAAATAATTTCTCATCATCTTTGCTCGTAAGAGGCTCTTACGCTCGTCCCTCTTCCGTTCCCATGTATTGAAGCAGAATATCCGATAATGTCTTGAAGCCGTCGAGATCTTCCACTAGAATTTCGGTGTCTTGGTCCACTTCGATGTCAACCTGATGACATCAACACTCAGTTCGACTTCTGATCTATCGCGAATGAACAATTCGACAACTTTCCCATTTGAAGGACTCCATTCTGATGTCGAACCCTCCTCGAAATTCATCGTTCTATTTCTCGATCCCAGCTAGAGACTCGTCTGGACACCCGATATCAACCTCGAAAGCCGCGAATGGGGGCCGACGAGGAATACGCACTTGGGAAAATGCTGAATCGAAGAAATGGAGCCAGTTTAGGAAGGGCAGCTCGGCCTGGAGGGAGGCGATGCTGATTCGCGACATGGATGCCTGAGGAAAGGTGAGGGGACGTGAACAAATACCGGGTACAGATGACAAGATAAACCCTCTATGAGGTGCTGCTCCGAACGCGAGCCTACCTCGACGGCAGAGAAGAATGGGGCATCCGGAATACTTTCGAGTGCACGTTGCAGCTGCACGATATCATCCAAGGAGCTATTACTGTTCAGATTGCTGTATACCTTGAATGAGAGACATAAGACGAACATCAATGAATGTGGTCGGTCTGTAATAGTTGACGCTGACGATTCAGACCCGATTCATCTTCCGCCTTCGATAGCCAAGGCGAACCTGCGAGCGCTGGTACCGAAGCCAATGTTCAAAACCTTCATCGGTAATACAGTCGAGAGTTCCTTTGAACGAACCCTAGGGAGCGACCCAAAGACGGTTCCGAATCCGTTAGCAGGCGAGGCGCCTGTGGCCTTGACCCGAAGTTTCAATTGGAGGAATTTCGACCTATCAAAGAGTTGCAGATGTTGTTTCGACACGGGAGAATCTCGACGAGAGACCTCTTCAAATGAGGGAGACCTGACCATTTGTGATCTCGAAGATCACTCCATGTCCAAGCTCCCAGTCACCACTTATGCGCGCAGAGGAATCTTGTCATCGCCCAATTCGAAGGAAACACGGAGGAGCATTCTATGCACTGGGAGATGGGATTGAATTGACTGATGTAATTAGCGGGCGACGACTGCGTGAAATCGAGCACATTAGTCCGGAATCCTCGGTGACGAACTTTTAAAAAGCCCGAGAACGTGTTCTGAGCGCGGAATAATAAGTGACAATATCGACAAAGACATGTTTTGGCGTGGAACAACATGGAATATTGGGTCGAGCGTCTCCAGACTTAGCTCATTCTGGTGGGATTAGGTTAACCGAATGATTTGCATTCATTCGTCTCCATTGCGTCGACTAAATCGCCATCGAAGTAATGGTCTCCCGATGCGGAATCGAAGCCGTAACCGGCTGTCGGAACAGGCCAACCGACGGAGCCAGGGCGGGGGTGCATTCAAAAATTCGGAAACCTCGCCGTAGGAATGACATATCTCGTGCTCTTTCCCAACCCGATCGGGAACGCAAGGGGGTCCGATGACTTGCCCGAACTCGTTTTGCGAATACACCAGAAGCTCACCTGCTGTAAATACTCCGGAAGATCATCCAGAGGATCCGTTCCCGGAGCCGCATCCAGATGCAAGAGCTTGGTCAGGTTAACGGCATTGCGGTCCAGCTTGAAAACGACAACGGAATGAGACTATTGCGGATATATTACAATAGTAGATATAGATAGATATAGATTACAAGACTAAAAACTGAGCTCCAGGCGTATCCTCGACCTCCCCTCACCGCGATGATTTTCCGCGAAGAGTTTCTCAAGTCATCGATCAAATCCCATCTGAAAAACACTCTCTGTCCATACAAGTGAGCTTTCGTGAGAGCTTTTTGGAGAGACCATCGGGAAGCGTTGTACGTTGGACCCCATCCTCCCATATCCTTCAATTCGAAATTTCAGCTGAGTCTCCGGTCATCCGATGGTTCGTGTGTGTATAATAATTTTTTATACTGTGTGTGGTTCACGATCTCAGAAAAGTGAATTCACCTCTACGTGGAGGAAGAACGGCTCGAATCCTCGAGAGGCGATATCTTCCCGGTCCGAACATCTGTTGAAATATTGCCGAGCGAGGTTCTCCGCTCGGGAGTCCAGAGTAGCGCCTGCATCACCTTCTCGTGGTCAGAAGAAAATGTGAGAAGGAGTCGACCTCATCTCCGAACGCAATGCGATAGGTCACGTATCTCAACATGGTGTGTCGACGTGAATTGTTGTAATCATTCAATATCATTCAGCATCGAGGCGGAACACTACACCACACGAATCGAGCGATCATCGCCCACACATTCGATCGGCAGAGGAACTTACTCAGAATTTGCGAAACTCTCCGAACACGAGAAGAATCGTCCTTCCGGTTGGAATCGATGCTTCCGCAGGCATATTCATAGAAATTATCGCATGGATCGACCTGAAAAGCGATATCGATGAGGGAAAGTTCCGTATTGCTGAAGAATTCCCGTCTATTCAATTCGGAGGGGCTCTCCAATGCGTGGATTTAGACACCCTGACCGCAAGCAGATCCGCACTCATAGAATTGAATGCTATACGTCGCAGTTCGCCGGAGCAAATCTCGAATCACGATGCAGATCTTAGTGATGAACGACTTACCGACAAATTCATTGTTTTCTCGAGCAACCGCTCTAGGAAGAGGCATTCCGGAGTTTCACATGTGGGAATCGACGTCCCTAGACTGACCCCTGCTGTCTCCGTTTCCTTCCGGAGCAGGAATCCTAGAAAGGGACGAAATGTCGAGTCATTGTGATGAGGTCCATAATTGCTGACTCGAGGGGCCTTGCAATGCTGGGACACATCGGATTGCCACCCGAATGGTCCTGAATACGATAGCTCTGCTCTCCTCAGTCTTCGCCAAGCGAAAACATATTCCGGTAGTCTCCCTCGATCAGGAGCCGGTATCGGATTCCTCCCGCTATCGAGTTTCCGGACAGCGTACACCGAAGATCGCAAGAAGATCTTAAAAAGTGGCAGGAAACCCTCTGACCTTCCGAAACTCACCGTGAACCAGAGCTACGGTTAGAAAAGCGATGATGGTCAGGAGGACCGAGAGGACGGCTAAGGCAAGGCGTCGCGATACGCCTCTATTTTCTTGGAAATCATTTGTGATCTCCATCATAAGGAAGGCTCCTGGGCGTCTGGAGCTTGGAATGATCGAGCTGCCGCCTGCTTCGCAACGCAACGAAGAAACAAGGTGCAAGTGCGATGCTCAACGTCCTCATCGGCTCGCCACGCTTCGTTTTGATTGGCCCCTGAGAGCGCGACCTGGCAGCGACGCTCGACAATTGGATCGAACTTGTTCCACTATCCGAACATGTTACCAATCACAGTGACACACACTCAAGTCTCGGGACTGTTCGGGAGTCTGGTACGCATGGCAGTCCCAGTCACACAGACCGCGCGGATATGGCGACTTCGGATGACTCGACAGCGGCGACTATAGCTTTGTAAGAGAATCTCTTTTTCCCTCTCCACAGAATCTGACAGAATGAGATAGGAGCCTGTAAGGGTTTTTCAGTCAGAATGCAGAATGTTCCAGCCCATGCACGCTCAACGATGAGCTTTAGATGCTCAGAATTTTTTTTCAACGAGAGCAGCTACCGCCAATCATCAGTCGACCAGAATACTGCGCAGCCTGCGAACCCAGATCTCATCGCTGGTCCGAGTGCACGCTGCTCCTCTCACCGATGGGTTTCGGTTCCAGTCAATGTAGGACCACATGGGAATGATCCTTCCCCATCCCGCAGACGCATCCAGTCACGAGATCCCTGGGTCACGGGTCCGGCGAGTTTCGGAACAACCGGAGCTGGAGCAAAATTCCAACAATCGGCCTAGACTCAATCGGCCTACTCACTCGGAATCACCGAAATACCCCAGAGGGCAGGAAAGTGAAGGACTCTGTTCACGTCGGTATAATCGGTGCTTCCGTGAAAAATATATCACGAGGGCTCATATGAGGGATACGGGCGCATCAACTGACTTTATCCTTACCTGAAAGATAACTTGCTCCAGCGGACATTGATCATCCTAGGCTGAAGATCGAGATCGCAGCTCGTGGATGACTGTGGACCGGAACAACATGAGGCATGAACAGCATTTGCCCGCTCCGAGTTCATTCTATGTTTTGAGGATAGTGCGAGGACTTGAACGCGATCCGACCGAGTTCCTGAAACTTAGAGCGGGTGTTTTCCAGATACGACCCGAATCAGATCCGGCCGACTCTCCAGAATCTGTTCCATCGAGGCTTCTTCTCTCACCGCAAGGTTTCCTACATTGAATGAGAGATTCACGACCTCGCTGGGCGGGAATGCATTGTTCATCCATAAGCAGAGGTTGTGATTTGACTGAGCGCGAGCAATTCCATGAGAGTGAATCCTGTCATCCTCTGAGCATGCCTATTTATCTATTTCCGGGAGCAGTGAAAATCTGGAATGTCTGTTCGAGTCGCTTCTTACTCCCGAATGGATGTTCTTCTCAAGGCTGAATAATGTCTATCGTCGAGAGCCGACGTGGCATTGAATTATTCAAGAGGATCGTCAACTGTTTGTTAGTTTTCGCTGTCTGTACAGATGCTGCCGAGCCATTAACGGAGAGCGAAATCACATGACTGGGAGTCCCTTCCGAATTTTTCAATGCAATCAGGGACCCGTCAAAGGGCCGAGTTTCAATACTTTGGCCGGGAAGGATTCAGAAAGAATTCCAAAGCGAACAGAAAGGGATGCTCCGTTGTGATATAGTTTAGATAGATATAGCCGAGCTCCGCTCAGACATGCGATATAGTTTCGCGACTCATCCAGTTCGCGGTTTTTCCATGGTCATCTACATCGGATCACGCCGCGGTCGAAGCACGTTCGAGAGCTGGACGATCGCAAGCTTGCTGGACATGCTCTACCTAGTGTGAGGTCATACCTTCGGAAGTTTCAGGTCAGCGTAGGCTGAAATCTCAGGAGAGAGTCTTCCGGGAAGATAAGATCTGCTGCCAGCTGGCCTCAGCCCCGCTCAGTTTTCCAGCCGCGTTCAGCGCTCATCTTCCAGGTGTTGCCCAGCGGAAGTTCTATGGGGCTGGAATCTGATTAAATTATATCTGATGAATGAAGCATCGGAAAAATCATCGCTGGCAGCATGATCCTCACCGATATGATGGCAACGATTGCCTTTAAAATCGGGAGAAATTACCCGTCGCAGATCTGCGATTACTGAGCGCGAGAAAATTGCTTATGGCTGCTGCCTTCCGCTCCGTGGGTCTCCATAGCTCACGCTGCTCTGCAAAGCCTGGAATTGGCCGTGCGATTGATATGAGGATACTTCAGGGGAAAGTGTCCGAACTGTGGACGACGAGCTCCTCGAGGAATCCCCTGATTTCACAAGATGACTTATGCAAGAACGTCGGGTATCACTAGCGAATATCAGACCGCCAGCCATTCAGACTCCGAAGGCATTAGCTCTCCCTCCGCAAAGCGTCGGGGATCCCAACTCGAGTATTCTTCCTCCGAAGAGCATCCGCCGAAGGACTTGGAAGTGGAGTTAGACTTCACTTCGAGTTTTTGAGGCGAGAAAGTGTCTCGTATGCGACATTCTGGAAATGTGGTCTTCAAATCCGTCACATTTCTCGAGCCTGCCGGGGCGTCGCGTCCTGTCTCTTTAAAACGGAAATCTGACTGAGGCTCTTCGAGGAGTGAGAATTCCGTTCAGAACTCGGATTGAATACCACGTTCCTTACTTTAATAACCATGAATTTATATAGCATTTCAGTCTGGTTCCGTTCAACGGGACCGTCTGACTCTTTCGCTTGACAATCTGTTCAGCATACATCCCGATCGCTGAACATCGGCTCACTCGAGAGCGTGACAATCCAGGCTTTTCTTCTGGATGCCACCACTCGTTCATCGTTTCTCGTGAGGTAGCTCGATCGCTATCGATTTTCACGAGCAATGACCGGGGGGTTTTAACCTATTCACGGAGGGATTACTTCGAGAGGGAAATGTTATGGCTTCGAGTTCGACCCAGATACACATTCTGTAGGTGTGCGTTACCACGCCTTGCAGTCAACCTAACTCAAATACATGGTATGTCGTTGGCATATTTCGTCACACGATGGAAGAGAGCCAGAAGCCGGAGGGCGAATACACGCGTTGAACACTAGGAGGAGCAGAGTAAAATTGAGAGTTTGTTCGCCGTCGAAGGTATTGCACTTTGGCCGGCTCGTTGCGGCCAAGAACCTCTTTAAGTACTTCCAATTTCCGTACGGAATCTACGCCGGTGGAGATCAATCCTCGAGCATATTGGGAACGATGATAGCCGTGAAAATCTTTCAGAAAAGACTGAGTTGTGTTGCCTATGACACGCACAGACGCGATCGATGTGAACACGAAGACGAGCTGGAGCCCACTGCGGTTCAACAGATGATCCTTAACGCGCCGAGATGCATCTCCACAATTTGTTGTGCCCACAGCTGCGGTCTTTCTTGGTAAACGGGTGTTCGACCGAATCGGGAGAGAAAAATAATGATCTTTTCTTTCACTGAAGTCTTATCCCCTCGGTGGGTTTTCGTCGTCACTTCAATTTCGGTCCCAGCTTGAGATTATCTCCGGCATTGTCGTTGATTCTATTGTCATTGTTGCCGTCGTCGAAATTCCCCCGGAAACCGCCTTTCTTCTCCTTCCTGTCGAGTGCGTCTTCGCCCTCATCAGCTCCTCCATCATCGTCTTTCATCGCGTCGACGTTTTCTGGATAGTCTCGATCCTCCTGGCCTTCTTGCGCAGGGGGAGGCTTATCTTGAAGGTGGATGGGCCGCTGATTCCGATCCACGTTGTCGTCGAATTGATGTCCGAGGTAAGAAATTTTCTGCTCATCCTGGATGGCGAGATACGAGAGTTACTCCCCACAGCGAATGATCATATCACCAGAACAAACCTCGAATGCTGTGGCATTGCACGGAATTCGATTCGATCGGGAAGATTATCATTCTTGATCGGACATGATCGCACTCACCTCTTGTGGCTCTGGTCGGGGATTCAGGTCCTGAGACATTATTCCCCCGTATGACCTCCTCGGCGCGGCAGCGACCCCTCTCGCAGGCGATGATGGGGTCCTTGATGGTGCGCGGAGTATTCTCATTTCGTCGTCCTGCAAGAAATGCGTCACTCAGTCTCGGAGGGATTCGGATGAAAGCTCTCGAGAATTTCTCGGAATCGATACGAAGAGCTCACCTTGAATTCTAGCTTGGTATCACTGGGCTCGGCCCTAGGAGTCGTGACTTTGACTTCAGCCACGGTTTCGGGATTCTGTCACCGCCGCGTCAGAGGATTAATACAAATTAATTCACACAGAACGGACCGCCATGCTCATGACATGGAAGAGTTCTCGAACACCGGAGGTTACCTATGGAGCGATCGCTCAAGCATCAACCATGAATACGCATGCTGACTTACGCCGACTATGCTGGTTTCGACGTGCGTTCCCGCCACCCGATTGGAACCATCACCCGTGGTAGCCTGGAACCGAGTCCAGATTCGATCAGATGATGTAAGGACACAGACAGGAACTCGAGGATATATCACTATTCAGGCCGAGCAGCATGAGTGAGTTATTCAAACACCGAGAAGCCACAAATTCAGAAGCAAGCTTCAGAAGCACGCAATCATCGAGACACTGATGACGAGAACCCCAGCCCTCCCTGAGAGTCCTTTTAAGTGGGTAGTTCCTTAGCCTAATAGAATGTGCGGAAACCGTGTTTCGATCTCAATTGCTCGTTATTGAAATTGGCGTTGTCAGCCAAGTAGAATCGACTCTGACTATCGTGTGCACCCCATGCACCCGGCCGAGGAATCTGTTGCTGCTCATCGCGATCCAGAAGATTGTACGAGGGCAGCGGATGACGAATCTGGCTAGATATTTGACGGGGATGGACAACGCTCAGGTTCGGAGGAAGCAAATGTCCTCTGCCCGGGGAGACAGAACTCGAAGATGCATGATATATGCGCCTCGATGGGAGCGGGGGAGAACGGAGGACCTGCTACAGGAGTTATTGCAAAGTTCGAATGAAAGCTCCACATCTCAAACGGATAGTCTACCTAGTCGGGGGTCTCTCGGGACTCTTAAAGATGAAAGAACGTAGATGAGGAACTTGCCTTTGAGGCGGCCGCGTCAAGCACTCCGGCGGCATCGCACGCCTTGACTCGTTCTCGCAGTCTCACGACCTCGCTCATATCTACCGGGGCGATTTGCTCCATTTTTCGGATTTCTTCCTCCAGCTTCTGATTTGAATCCTTCAGTTTCTGGTTCTGTAGGTTCAGATCTTCAACTTCGACATCCAACTTCTCCTTCTCAGAACGTAAGGACACGTATGTCGCTCTCAATTTCTCGAATTCACTCTTTTGTTGTTCCTGAAATTTCCCAGGGGATGTGTGCCTGAGATATTGTTCTGCGTTGTGACTGTCCGCGGGTTTCCCCGATGCCTGGACCTCAGAGGCCGGAAGGGAGCAGTCCGGTTCTGATACGCTCCCGGTTCGCCCCTACGCAAATGGAGAATTCGATCGAAAGCGAATGAACTCGGCTTGACGGATGATTACCTTCAGCTCTTCATATTGTCGCAGAAGCTTCGCCACTTTCTCTTTTTGAGTAGTCAAGTCCTTCGATAATGCAACTTGAATAGTTTTGAGCTCCTCGTCGACGGCTTTCTTTCTCTCGATCTCGGCTTGGAGGTTCTTCTCCAATCGAGTTTTGTGCTCATAGAGTACCTGGAAGTGATCGGATCGACTCAATCGCCTTGCCACACCTCTAACTTTCGAAGAGAATTTCGTACGAATTTGAAATCAGCGGCAACGTTCGCCGAACTCCCTGGACTGTTTTCCTGGAAGCCGGTAATCCGTTCATACTCACCACTGATTGAGCCGAAAGTGAGTCTTTTTTCTGTTGACATCCATTGAGGTCCATCTCAGACCTCTCCAAAGCGGACTGAGTTTCGAAAAGTAGAACTAGAATCATCAAAAGAGTGATCACCACGAATGCGATGGCTAGCACCCGGTGTTTAGGCGTCCGGAACGCCATCGTGGTTAAGGTCATCCTGGAAAAGAGAATTTTGGCTCACTACGTTGCTTCATTAGACGTGAACTCCGTAGCCCTCGGAATGATCAGGTACAGCGAAGTCGAATCATGAATGACCGAATCCTTTCATGGACGCGCCTGACGTAATGCTCGTAGAAGTAGGTAGAAGCTCTTCTCCAACATCCAGGAGCCAACAATGATCTCAACCTGAGAGATAGTCTTACAGCGCGATGTCAGTAATATGACACAAGAGCCCCCGGACTCCTCCCGTCTCCTGACCATAAATCAATTATATTTCCAGGTTTTCTCCTGGTTCCTGCCGCTGCGGAGATATACCTTCCAGCCCGACGATTTGCGTCGGCAACATGCAGGTGTCATCAATCAAGTGACCATGATACGGGAAGTATATATTCAGTGATCCGCCTAGTGTCAGAGGACGCGGTCGTCCGAGAGGGCCTCTCAGACCGAGCACGACAGCGTTTCCTTTTCACCTTCCCTTCTACGCGGGAGGGATCGCCCTTTCAGATCCAGCCTGTTCCGTGAGTTTCCTCGGGGACATTCATGCGATGGTGGCAAACCATAATACCGGCCCCTCACGGATACAAGAATGAACTTATTGGAAGTCTCCCATGCGACACTGCCAATGCGATCGGTGAAAGGGGAGAAGGTCTCCGCCCGGTGATAAATCAGCGGATTTCAGCCAGGCGCAGGGGACCGATGAAGACGATATCGCAGCCTATTTTCATGAATGCTCGAGCTACTACGCCAAGCAGGCGAAACGGCGACCGACGGCGATTCCGATTGAAGCATTATCCGACTCATCAAGAGGCCCGTTGTTGATCGAGGATTGAGAGAAAGCCAACCCGCCAATGCGATCCGAAAATAGTTTACCTAGGTCGAGCTTATCATTTCCGAATCAGACCAGAATAATGCGGAACGGGGTTCCGTGACTCGAGAAATCGTGTATCCGGTGAGCTGGGCTTTGAGTGGACTCCACAAGGAAGGTGACAAGTGCCGCTCTGAATGCTCGTTCTTATTACGGTTGCCGCCTCGAGCTTGTCTCGTATTTTGTTGCCACTGCATGTCAAACGAAACATGCGGTATCCATTCAGAAACGATGAATGGCATGACGTCTGAGAGTCCGAAGCCGAGAGAGACCCTGTCGTGACTGAGAGCCTCTATGCCTCAACATTCGAAAGCAATCTCGTAATTCAGGCATTGAACACGATGATTCGAGAGAAGTCGGATTTATCGCTCCCCGGCTATTCCCACAGCTGTCCCGTCGTTAGCTCCAGATGTTCCCACTCCGAAATCCCCGATCGTGAGATGGAAGAACAGCGAGAAGTCTGGCAAACCTGTCAATCTGAAGCTTCCTAGCCGGTTCCTCCGGACCGGGACGCTTTTTCGTGCGAAAGAACGGGAAGATTGGAAGAAAGAGAAGTAGGGAGCCTCCGACTCGAAAGTCTGCTCCTGAGTTGTGCAAATAGAGATGTTCCCTTAGCGATCTGGACTCAACTGCGGTAGTGCGTTCTTCTTCGATTTCTTTCTTCCGCGAATCCGAATTCAGAGAATCATGGCATGCCATTGAAAGAGAAATTTCTCTCGAGAATCACTCACCTCCAGACCTTGGACTAGTGGTGCATGTCACAAAAGAATAGGTTCGGAACGCCCGACTCTGGATCAGAAGATGTGTTTCGGAATTTCTCACAGCCGCCACTATAGAGCTGGAGATAGCTCTGAGAGAGGGAGAAAATGTCGACGAATCGCCAGTTCTCGACACATCGCGGATGAGAGAGCCGTGTCTGGGCTCAGAGGCAAGAGGCGGAGCTCACTCAGAATAGAAGGAGCCGCATATAGCGATTACGACGGCACGGTTTCTACGATTCCCTGCTGCATATAGGATGACGGCTGTCCTTGAACTCTGCGTTGCCGAAGCCTAGGTATCGAGATCATTATTCGTGGACTACAGCTGACTTTTTGAATCGAATGAGTCCGGGAGATATATTTCCCCCGTGCGATCACGAAAGAGAAAAAAGAATATTGAACCTCTAGCGGAAGACCCTATTTTCTGTGGATCATGGGTCATGGGGGCCTTGCATGAAGCTCGGCATGACAATGGAGAAGAGCGACGATAAGGGGCATGCCCTCCATATTTCTCGTTCCTTGACGCAGGGCCAGATGGCAGCTCCGGAGCGATCCTTGCACGATTCCCGACTCGATTCGTCGGAGACTTCATCCAATAGCAGAAGTCCTCCATCTCCTCTCGCAGTCCATCGATCCCGCCGAATGTTGCCGAACCTCTCTAGTCGAGCACAGGTGCCTACATTTGAATTCCGTGAGGTTCGGCCGTCGCGAGATAGTCGTCCGCAGCGACGTGCTCGGAATATCCGAGAAGATTCTACCCACAGCGCGCGTAGTGAATGCCTGAGTTATCAGTATGCTTCTCTTGGCGGGCGACGGCGCTTAGGCAGAGAAGGTGGAAAATTCCTCCGGATGGAACCTGGTAGAATGGAAGAGACATCTCGAGCTCTATGGCGGGGTGCGAAGAGGGATTCAGACACCCGAGGAGGTTTGCGGGTCCGACCATCGAGTCGCTGGCGACAGTCGTCAACTGTCTGGGGAATCGAGAAGCCAGGCAAGGGCTTGCGAGCTTATCGATCAACGAAGTGAAATTACTGCCACTTAAGATCCCGCAATGCGGATGGCTTCATCACATGCTGCGAAAGAGTGATGGGGAATGGAGCCCTTGGACCTGAAGGATGGCGCGGGCTGGTCGGGACCCGGCTCTCCGCAAACATCTCCGACAGAGTTAAGTGCAGCGGATCGATACTGAATTGAATACTCGTAGTCTAAGTATATATTAGAAAAGCAGAGATCATGTTATCGAAATCTAATTCGGGCGCCGCTCCATTGGAGTGGACTGATACTCGCGATCGGACTTCCATTTGGAAGCGCGTCTTATGGCTCCGTTCCGTCGCATATTTGCCTCCCTATTCGCCCGAAGAAAAATGGACGCAGCAGCGATGGGGGCGCTCTCAGACTCCATCCTGGAAGACAATCGTCCCCCTAGCGCACGCAATCCGAAGGACCCCCCAGCCTGCAGGTATGAGTAGGCAACGGTTCACGTTACGCTAACCCGCGAAACGGTGAACTCGAGCGCGATTCGGCGTGAGGAGAGGAGGAGTTCCCGTTCCCCTCTATTCCGGTAAAGTACAACGTGACTGTCGGCTGACGTTGAGGTCTACCATATTGCACTTCATCTGGTTGTAGACGAAAAGTGATTATGACATAGAGACGAGAGAAAAAAAAAGTGCTGAGGATCCATGTCTTCATTTACCACAGTCATCCAAATTTTCTGATGTAGTAGGCGGATGATCCGAGACTCTCGAACTTCGCGAATGCACGTAAGTGTAGACAAAATTTCCCCTGGCTTGGAATGGAACACTTGTGGGGGAGGCATTTGTTACTTGGGACTCCATCTGAGACCCTTGTTCGGAGCCATCGGCCGAAGTCCGAGTATTTCAGATCCAGAATGTGCCGTAGTTCTCTCCGTCGGAATAATAGTTCAGGAGTTCCACGGAGCAGAGTCCCAATCTTCAACATTGGAATCGCCCGTCGGGTGGCTCAGCGTAATCGCTTTTTTCTAGCCAAGTCCCGCTTAAGGCGTCAATATCAGTCAACTCCCTCCGACGTCTCAAGGCGGAAGGACCTGAACTCGAATCATAATGGATGAAGACGGACTTCCTCTTTCGGGCGTTGATCTGAACAAGGTGACCATGCCGTCTCATCATTCCGATTCGGGATGTCATTTTGTTCGCGGGGGAGGCGAGATCTCTTGAATATTCGCTCCGAATCCATTAAACAATTCCCCGGTCGAGTGAATTATCAAGGGCCTTTCCAGGTGCCTCCGATACCTCAAAAACACACCGTGACATTCTTGAATCACTATCTTTCGCGATCGTCACAACTCCTCAATGGTTTGTCAGGGGCCGCTGAACGGAAGCTTGAGAAAGTGCTGACGCAGCTGCAGCAGATCGAAGCCGGAGTCTGCATACTCGAAGCAAAGGTTTGCCCTCCAACACTCTCGAGTTGAATCACGCCCGAAGATCCTCGCCCTCGATATGACGCAGATCGAAAGGATCAGAAGTAGCTAATTGACGAAATTGCAGTTGGATTCGATACCGGGTATGACCGATGGCATAACTCCCGAACCAGACCCCGAGCCCGTCAAACAGCCTCCACCGGTGGTCACGACGCAACCGACGAAATCGACATCGGATCAAGAACCGACTCCTTCCTCGCCTGCCCCTTCCCAGGCTCCGGCGGCTGTAGAGAGCGCACCGCTCGAAGAGCCGGGAGGTGCGGAATCGCAAGCGATCCAGCCGATTTGTAAGGATCCTCGATTCCGGATGTACTTCGACATGCTCAAGAAGGCTAGTATATTACCAATTTTTCACCGTGATAGAGTCAGGCATGACTCCTTGAATGTAAACGTCTAGTACTCTCTCGAGGACATTCGATGAAAGAATCATTTCGCTACAGGGTGTGCCCTTACCTGGCGTTCAACAGAAGATGATGTTATCGGGAGTGGATCCAGAACTCATCCTCAACCCGAATGCACCAGCGCCTCCTCCGGACCCTGACGACGAAGAATGAGAGAGACGCTCGAGACTTTGAGTCGGGATGCAAGGTTCCGTGCTCTTCTGTTCTGTTTCGTCCCAGACGTATATCATTATGAGCGGGAATCATAGTAATTCATTCCGCGACTGTTTATATAAAACCGTTACCCATGGCTGTACAATTGATGGTGAATATGAAGATCGCTCCCAGATCAGGAACTTTTCCCACGAGAAACTCATTCATTCCGCGTGCAGCGTCCCTTTATGTCGGTCTCCCGCTGTATCTGGGCTGAGTGAGCTCTTATCAAGAAATGAACGATTCTTTTCGAGCAACAACATATATTTATGTTCGGTCGGAGAGAGATCCCAGACGACCATCCTCCGAGGATCTTTTCTGCAATCCCAGACCGTTTCATAGCGATCCTTGTTCTTCATTCATAATTGTTCCGGCGGCGTTCAACACAACAGTCCGCTCGGTAGATCCCCTTAACTTATTGCCATCGTGAGGGTACCCGTTTCCGGGTTCACGTCGTCCTCGGACTCGGTCTCTTGAGTCCGAGAGCGACTTGATCCGGAGACAAATCGGGGTCCCGCAGCGTGAGCAGGTCGATTGAGTGGATTGCGGTGAAATTATATGCCGAGAGCTGCTTCAAAGGTGTGCGTCTCAATTTCAGTGTAATTGTCGCGAAAACTCGATCGGCGTAGCAATGATTTCTTGAGCTAGCTACCCCAGTCCCTCGAGACGAAGTTACCGAATGCAGGCGGAAATCAATCAAATAGGTCGGAGGTGCTCTGGAGTCTGTGCTCCGTAGATGTCCGCTCGGATAGACTGACAAGTTGATCACGAGATTCCTTATTCCGCACTGGGGGTTGACACTCGATCCTTGCCCGGGAGCTGTTCCTTTAGCTCTCGCTGATTTCGAGTTTTCAGTAGCGGAAACTTCTCTTTGGACTCCCGACAATGATTAATTCTAGCGTCGGGTAGCCTAGTCTAGTCCGACCAACGATGCAGTAATTATCCTCATCTAGTGCTGAGGGAGGCTTTCGGTGCGATCTTCCTCGTCATTTGCGGGGACTTCTTCGATTCTCCGCCGTTTGGCGCGGTTGTCCGCCAGAACCTGTTCTATTGTTCTCGCATCTTTCTTATTTTCGGAAGGAACTGAAATTTCCAGGGCTCCCAGTTAGACGGTAGAATCAGACCATGTGAGTGAAGTTTTGAAAGATTGATGGATCCATGGATCCATTCAAGGGAATTCCCTGATTAAGCCTGGAGAAAAATTGTCGTTTCGAAACTCACCGAAACCGAACTGCTTGTTCGGCTGTGCGATTCTCGCGGCTTCGAGACCAGCTTCTTTCCCCAGGTACTTCTCGTATTTCGCTTTGTATTTATCGCTAGCGCAGTCTGATGAGCCCGCATCGCCTTTCGATTTGCGGAGCTTCTGCAACCACTCAGCCTGCTCCCGATCTTTCTCCATCTGCTCGCGCAGAGCCTTCTGCTCTTCCGCTTTCAACGGATTCCACACCTCGCCTCTCCTCAGACACGCGAGATGATCTTCGCATGGCGCATGTTCGGGTTTGAAGATAACGACGTGTCGATCGATGTCTTCCTCTCCGAAGGAATAGGCCGGCAGTCGTTTAGTTTCTGCGACGTCGTGTCTGAGAATGTTCCGGTCGGATCTATGTTAATGAAGTGGTCAGGGGACACGGAATATTCTGATACTCGAGACGCTGACGTCAGATGAACTCACATGATGGCACGATAAATTTTGGGAACGGGTTTGAAATTGAAACTGGGGTTCTTGGCGTCTTTCAGGAACTGTTCCATGACCTGTGCGGTTTTTTCTTTGAAGTGTTTCAGTTTGTTGCGGTGATCCTCATCAGCTTTTTTAGCGGCTTCTCGTTGCTCTGAAAGCGGGCGAAAAATGTTTCTCTAAATAGAACCTTATCGCGCCAAGTTCGGTCTCACGAATCGAACTCCGAAGATTTAAATAGGAAATTACGAGCACGATCGTCGTGGAGGAATTTCGTAATGGGAGTCTCCCGGAGCGCTTTTAACGTGTCCAAACTCCGAGTACTTCCGAACACAGCCCAGGCTCCCCCTCCGATGGAACTCCGTGGAGGCGGATTCGCTCTTCGGCGAAAGACATCCGAATTCGCAAGGAGGAGTCACCGGGACGATATGACCTTCTCTAAGAATCTTACTTTTAATGAGATCGCGTTGTTTCTCGTCGGTGGGAACTTGCTTCGGTTGTGCCTTCTCCATCGAAGTCATGATAGACCCCAGTAAGTCAGCCATGGCTTCTTTGTTTATGGAAACTCAGAGGCTTCCCACTCGCTTACGGAAGTCGCAACTGGAACCAGAACTCCGAGCACGATGTACAATAAACGTATATCAGATGGGTCTGTATATGAGGAGAGGCTGCTTCGTGCTGTTTCGGAGAGAGGGTATTCTGTTGTAGCGCTGCTGCCACTGCGCTGCCCTGCTCGCTGCTGCACCAAAATAAACCACTCGATGGCTCGATGGACATCAGCTGGCTGCAAGAAAGCCTCCACTTTCATAAGTGGAGAGAGAATCCGATGTGGAGACCTAGAGATGAAATCCTGTTCGTCTCGAAGTGGTACGCAGTCCGCCGCGGGGCTGGGCTTGGCTCGATTAGAAGCCATATGAGCATCGGAAGAGGGGAACAAAAAGAAGGACGTATATGTGCAGCGTGGAGTAGGTCGGCATCGAGTTAGAGTCAGACAGCCCGCGAGTCTCCGCGAGTCGACTCGGGCCGCTCCGTTGCCTGGATGCATCCCCTTGAAAGGCTTCGGAGTGCTCGACGTATCTTCGAGTGAATACGACGACTGCTCAGAATTCCTTCCCAGCCAAAGTTCGGTCCGCATAGAATTCTGCTGCTCGGGATTTTTTCTCCGGTTTTAAAGCGGGAACGGCGAGGATTTAAATGGGAGTTTCCTCGATATGGCTTCTTCATATGATCCGTGCAGGGAATTCAGCGAGCGCTTGCCGCCTTTCCCGTTCTCGAGCGCGTTCCCGGTGAGGAGTCCGACATCTAGCCTGCCAATTGCCAATACGAATACCGGGGTCGAGGATCAGAAGTACCCCTGGAGAAGTCGTTCCAGGACTAGAGCGAAGGACTCCACGAAAAGAAGGAAACGGTTTCTTTCGGGTTTCACCGACCTCCATCCGTGAGCCCGGGAGAGGAGCTCTTGCCTCTCCTGACGGGAGCTGCTCAACCGCCGTAGGTTCTAGGCGAGAACCAAGAAGACTCGGATGGATCGTTATCTAGCAAGGGACCTTCACAGTTTCCCGGGTTCCGATCCGAGTCTGAGCGACACCGCAAAATGCAGCCCTCCAGCATACGTTGACTCCAGATAGAATATCCCGTTGCCGCGAATTTTCTTGGGTGCTGTGAGGCGATTTGGTGGTCGCTGTGAGGTGCGTTCTAGCCAAGAATTATTCGAAAGCTCGTCAGTTCTTCAAACCCTCGCTTGTTCTTCTTCGGAAAGTCCCTACGAGGAAGCTGTGACGGCCTCAGGGGAACTGGAGAAGGCCTCGTGAGCCTCTCCTGACCTGAATGGAATAAAATCCGAGCGGATTCTTTCGGAAGAGGTCAGGGAATGTCAAGAGACAGTACAGCCTCGGCGACCCTCGGTGGTGAGAGTGCCAGCTCCGAACGTGACACGGATGAATTCACCGCATTTTGACTCACAACACCACAAGGTCCTCCAGTGCGGAAGGAGCCCGGGGTATCCGATTCAAATTTACGAGAACTCCGGGTACCTCCTTCACTTGGCTGTCGAATGCACCGAATTTCCACGTTACCATTGCCCATGGAAAACGTGTGTGCTACGATGCTTAAGCTCCGAGAGCCTTCGATGCTTGACGTTCCCGAGCAGAGATCACAAACATCAGCGCCCAGTGAACGATCGTCTGCAAGTGCTCATGAACGAAGTTCACTGTGGAATACTTCACTAGGTCGCGTTCCTTCTTTTCGGGAACGAATGCTCAAGGTGCAGCGTTCCCCCGTCCCAGGTGAGCCCTTTGTTCCATGTCACAGGAATGTCTTTGCCAGGTTCTGCAGTTGCCGAGAGCTCTCGAGCGTAGCTCGGAGCATCGACCTAGATGGACCTGTTGCTCCAAACTTCTCTCCCGAGAGGCAGGTTCCTCCACCCGAATTCTTTTCTCGCCGGCGGGAGGAAGCATTCGATGCGCCAGAGAGCAGAACTTCGGGAAAGCTTCCCACCCGTCAATCTCCTATAGATGTAGAGGATCCGATCTTGAATAGGACAATGAGAATGAATCTTCTCCAATGGAGATCAGCCGGTTCGGAGCGAACGTCGCTCGTCTTCTGACTTATGCTCTCGGATCGATCATGGCGCGGAAACGGAAGCGAGTCATTCCGAGCAATGCTCAGCGTCTTCATGCTCCGTCCATGCTCCCTCTGGACCTGACGTTGGCCTCGTATGATTTCGACCGTGAAGATAAACCAGTTCCTTAAGTGTGTCAGTGACGGTGGCAAACTCTCGGACCGTAATTTGATTTGTTCGTTTTCTCGTCCATTTCAGATGCACGAATTGTTTCTGACAGTGTTGAGTCGGCAGGAGTTGTCGCGAGCGGGCGAATTATTCTCCCTGGAAGATGAGGAGGTGCTACCGTGTGCGTCTGAAGTGCTGCTCAAGATACGCGACTCGGTCATTCGACCAACATACGCCGCAGACGACAATGCCCAAAGTGTCGTCGAAATCTGCCTTGCGAGGGTCATTGCGGCCATCAGGTATACTTATCGAACCTATCGCATACGGCAAGAATGCCGAAAACTCAATTCGTGGCATGCATGGAGATGCCGAGTTCGCAGCTAATGATTGCAGCTCCTGCGAAACTGACGTGAGCGCTTTTATTCGCGACCAGGGACTCGGGGGAGATGGAAAAATTCTCGGCCCAGCTGGTAGCTCTGCTGGAAGGCTGTCTGCAACATGACCTCAAACCATCCCGCAAAGATGAACACCCGCCGCATGCCAAGGTCGCCGCTGACGTGATGAGCTGTATATTTTTGGTAGGTTCAGGCCGAGACGAGGATAAACTCCGGAGATCCGGAATAGGGGGATGCAGAAACCTCGTTCCGAGATGGAGAGGATGCCTTGCTTGAAAAAAGTCCCAAGTCGAACTCCATTGAGCTAATTAGGCGCTCCTCTGCATCCACAGAAACACAACTCTCCTGGACTGATGAAACGTAGTCTAGGAGTGACAGTTAGGTTTTTGCACCGCGGCAATCGAGACCTTTCGTTATCGGTTACTCGGTATCTCTGCCTCGCAGCAACACATCACGCGGATCTTCTGGTTCCGCACATCCAGCCCATAGTAGAAAGCATAATCAATGGTGAGGGACTCGTTCGTGCTATAATTTCCAAACAATTTCGAGCCAATTGTTGCAGAGTCCGATCACATCGCTCGGTCCCGGGTTGACTTCCGTAAACGATCAGACAGGGCCGGTTATGAAAACTCCGGATGATGGTGAGATCAGATTTTTGATGAGCAACATTGATCGGTTCGCAGGTAATTATGCATTATGCAAAGTTTTGCCATCGATCTACCAACTGAGGCAGTACGAGTACGCTATCAACGACCATCTTTCCGCTCTGCTCTCGATTCTCCCGCTATGTGATCACAATGATCGCCTCTCACTCCTCGGACTCTTCGAGCTGATGGCTAAAAGTGACGCAAGCGTGAGTATGATTCGTGTCGACCACAGAGTTTTTTTCGGTATTGACGCTACGTATTCTCTCGTAGTCCACGTAAACTGATCGATTCCCATTTCCTGACCCTTGACTCGACGCTGACTCAGTATTCGGTATTTTTCGAACAGTTGTTGGACGGCAATTTGGCACAATTGACTCAGTATTTGAGCGATGAGAGCACAGCTCCGACAGTCCTTAGGATCTTCGTCGAAGTCTCGAATTCCGAACCCCAACTCGTCGTGGACATACTGCCCAAGGTAAAGAGGATCCTGGCCCTCCTAGAATTCATGCTGATGAGCTCTTCGCCTCGTCAGCATAAGGGTAAAGTGATTTTCAGGAATAAAATTGATTTCGGAGAGGTCTCACGGGGAAACGATGCTAATTCCAGGTCCAACAAGCCGCTCAGAACAACAGGAAATTATTGGCGCTTTTCGCGAGGCTTTACGCAAACGTTGCCAACACGAATCGGGTGAGGATCCTGGGCCCTCCCAATAGCCGAGGCCATTCGGAAATCGCGGGAGCTCGGGGAGACGAGTCGCCTCGCTCACGCATATACTTCGTTTGCAGGACATGGCCCGAATCAGTCTCGACATGCTCGCTCTCCAGCTGACGGATACGGCTCTCGCGTCCCAACAAGTCTGCATTCTGAAAGAAATCAAAGCCGTTCTCGACAACACTAACATCTCGCTCTCGTCGCTGGCCTTGGAGAAAATCAATCAAGTTCACTGTGATCCGACATCGCCCTCGATGTTGCAATTCTACCTGCAGCAGATCAGACGACAGCAAGGCTCGCTCCGAGACCTCCATCATCACCACACTCTACCGTCGAACGTCATGCTGTCCTCAGCTTCGGGCGCGTCCACAGCCGGAGGTTCTCAGATATTCTCGTCGAGACCTTTTTTGGGATCGAGCCACACCTTACTGAACGGCTCGCTCCCGCATGTGCACGGCGGGTCCAGGAACGGGAGCCAACAGATCCACCGCTCGTTGGGAGCGCTCGGGAGCCGAGCGGTTCTGTATCTGGCGAAGAACAGAGCGCCGCCCTCGGCGAAGAGCATGTCGATCCCGGTGCTCATGGAGGAGCCCATTCAGAACTCACCGCAAGGCTCGGACGAAATGACCGCCTCGAGCTCGACTCGCAAGAAGACTCTGAGCAGAGAGAAACTGCGTCATGCGAGCAAGAACAGCAGCACCGGAAGCGCCAACGTGACGAGTACAACGACAAGCAGCAGTTCGAGCAGTACGAAAGACACGAAGGATTCTAAAGAGCACGAGCAGGTCGGCTCGTCCTTGATGCCGTTCGAGCCGATGAGAGATACAGTTCAACATTTTTGTGAGAAGCACCTCGATAAAATCAAAGCGTACATGGAAACGGTTTTAGTCAAACTACCGCTACCTCTGAAATGCACAATCGAAGAACGCGGGAACAAGAAATACGCCAAGTTGCACTTCGGCTGCCAAGGTTCGTTGCTCCGAGATTTCGATTCCGGCGATGCCGAAGACTGTACGTGATGATCGGTGACTCGGGAGCTTCCCGTTGACAGCCCAATGTTGTTCTTCAGGTAAAGGCGAAAATTGTCTCTACAATAAAACACTTTTCGTGAGTAAAACGAAGAACGCACATTTGTGGATCCACGTGATGTTCTTGGCGATTCAAGCGAGGGCGCCAGCCGCATTGAGCACGAGAGAGCCATCTCTGAGCGCTCTGAAAAACTGCTGGGATTCCCTGAAGCAAGACAACCGGAGTTTTTTGACTCTGGTCACGTCTGCTTTCCCCTCTGCAAAGGTGAGCTCCTCCAGGAACGCTGCCGCGGGAAATAATGGTTCCCATGACTGGCAGGGGACTGCTGCGTTGTTATATCATATGTCGGAGCTTCGCCATGATCGGGTGGAGCAACGCGAATTCTCCTGTAGCTCTATTAAAGGGACCTCTTCTCGATTCAGGATATGGAGAACTTGATGTCTGAGCTCCGTGGTCGCCGCTTCCTCGATGTTTTTGAATACAACGGAACACGTCAGATGTGGGCTTGTTTCCTTTGCAATCATCCAGATAGGGCCCATGGCTTCCTTCAGGTGAGGCCACTGACGGCACGGAATCATGGATCCTTCGAAAAGATTCCGCCTCAAAAAAAAAAACCGATCGAGAACCATTTTGTGTACCGCCGAACCGAATCGGCACCGACCACGACGGAGAATTTGAGAACTACCATCATTTCATTACAGGAGAGCTTGCCCGTGATACAAGGCCAGCTGAAGGAGAAGCGTAAAAGGTGGAAACTATTCCGTCAGTGGCGCACAAAATATTTTACACTGTCGGGGGCGAACCTTTCATGCCGCGAGCTAGTAAGTACCTCTTTCAAGAAACCCATTCCGTTCACCCCTGTTCGGATTTATTCCAAAAAAACCCGCAGGGAATCGCGGAACGATTTTCTCCTCCCGTCCCTCTGCTGTTGTCTATCTTTCCGGGAGGAACGAATTCCCGCCCCTGACTCCGAGCCTTTCACCAGGGAATGGCTTGGGAGAAGGTTCCGTGAGGGTATTGAAACTGTAGTTATGGGAAATAATTCGGTGGCACTAACGCTGAGGACAGTCTCCTTCGCAGACGTCGGATAGTAAGGACACCCCGATCGGAGAGGTCCAGTCGGTCCGAGCCATTCAGGGGAGGAATCGGCACATTCCCAAGGCCTTCGAGATTTTCACGGCCGACGACAAGGCTTTCGTCCTCAAAGCGAAGAGCAGCAAACATACGGAGGAGTGGGTTCAGTGCCTCAGTATCGCCCTCGCACGCACTCATGCAACGCAACCGAATGCTGCCGGCGCGAAGCAGGGCCTGCATTCCTCTACGAGTAAAAGTATAACGCAGATTACGCAACGCCTTTAGCAGGGGACCAAATCCCGAACAAACTAAGTGCCATGATCGGGTGCCGGTGCCAATGACTCATGCGATCGGGAATCTCATACAAACACTGGACCACGTAGAGAAGAATCAGTATTCGATTCTGTGTGAAGATAGATCGGAAAGGCCCTTCTCCGAGCTTTGTCGGAGATCATTGTGGAATAACTTATTTGTACATAAGAAACATGTTAGGCAACTTTAATGTTGGTTACGGGGATAGAATCTCTCTGGGGGCCCCTGGAGAGCCCGACGGAGAATCGAAGTACAAAGACAAGTGCTCCAAGGTGTTCGAAATCATCCCGAGGCGATGCCGGATATACCGATCTTGTACGTGGGCATGACGACGTTCCGCCTGCTTGCGAGCACGGCCGACGATTCCCTCCATGGGATCAGGTGTCGGCCGATTTATTTGTGAAAGGGGTCGGTCCTGTCCGTCTCTATTGCTGTGTCTCGATGTATCTCAATATATAAGATCTGTCAAATGACGTGAAATAAACCGATCGAGCCTTTGGGAAGGCAGAATAGTTGTATCGCGCCGACATCGAACGATTCGAACTTTCAAACAAGGAATAAAATTCGTTCTCTCTCGTCTTTGCGGGAGACGCCGCTGAAATTTTCGTGTCATTCCTCCGAGCCGGGAAGGGTAACGGCCGCGGGGATCTGGAGCCAGAATTCGACCGGCCGTTGCCCAGCGACACACAAGCTTCTCCTCGAGAGATTTCTTGAATCTCTATGCAGCTTTGAGGTTACGCGGAAGCTACAAGGGTGAGTTCCTTAGCTTCCCACAGGTAAACGGCATCCACGATTCGCGAAAAAATTGTCGACAAAGGGTATGTGACACGCATCCTGGAAATGCTCCCTGATGAGTTGAGTTCCTAAATTTCGGACATTTCATATCTATACAATCCGCAAGAGCGAAGACCGACGATCACATCGACAAGGGAATCGCCTCTGATGGGTTTTCCCTGTCGCCGGACGATGTGGGGAAGACAAGAATAAGAATGCCGCAATCGAATCTATCCTTATTCGAGAGTCGGAAAATGGAAATGTCCGGAATCTAGCAACTCTACTGATGAGGTGAAGATAGTCCTTCTGCCAGAATCAGCCCGCGGAACCTCGAGCCTGCCCGGAGAGCGGCGCAAGACTGCGCTTATTGGAAGTAGCACCGCTCCGTCGACTCGGTCTTCCGTCGCGGACAGCCTCGTCCATCCGGTCTCTATAGTCCAGAAACAAATTACATAGATTGTCCAGAAAGTTATATATCGAAATCCCAGCATTCCGACGAAATGCCAGCTATCGGTTGAAGGAGCTTTACCGAATGTGTTGATTTTCCCTCGATTTGAGACAGATTTTCTCATTCGGCTCGCTAGCCCGCTGAAATTGAATCCGCTAAGAGTATCTGAAATCGCTGCTCAAATGTGAGCCTTAGGAGTCATTGCGATCTCACGAGAGTTTTCTGCATGCGCCTCATGCACTTATCCAGCGGAAGGGTCCGCATTGATTTCCTGAGAGCATTAACACTGAGAGCTCGGCCTGTATCATTTTGTTGGCACAAGTTAATGATTACCGTAATGCATGTGGGCGTGAGGAAACCCACACCAGCGGAGCCATTTGCGAACGGCAGACACAAGTTTTTCTCGTATTTCCCTCTGTACTTTCTGATCTCCATGAATACTCGCTCGCTTTCATTGAGAATTTGCTTGAAACTCGAGCTCTTGTTTACTCTCGGAGATTTGGGTCAGAGATTAACCTCGTTTCTGTCACGGACACCAAGGCGCAACTTCACGTCTCGGCGCGTCGAACATTGTTTAGAAACCTTCCGCGTGAACTTCCGGAATACCGGTCGGAATCCACGGAAAACCTCGCAATCGCTCTCCGAAATGTTCTCTGAGGATCTCGCTCAATATTCGGAAACGATTCGTGATGCTAAAAATGCGGCGCTTTCCGGAGCTGCTCCCGAGCGAGAACAAAATTGAGAAGAATGAGGGCCGAAGAATCCACAGAAGATTGATTCCACCGGATTGAGCCAAGAACACAACAGAATATTCAGCAACAGAACTTCGACTCGTCGGAGGAAGCCCACAAGTGACATTGAAACATCGGTGGATGTTTCCGTCTGAACTCACTCGGGAAAAAGAAAGCGACTCGCAGAGAAACCTCGCGCGCTCATCGCGCGGAAACGTTGCAGCTGACTGAGACTCGAACCTTGTCCGAGGAAGGTGGCGAAGGACTTCAGAATCGGCTGAAGATCGCTCGACAGAACCATCCGGAGCTTCGTCTTCGGTGAAAATCTTCCTGATCCGATTGATCCGACAGGATCCAGGAAGGAAGCGAGCCCCGTGGGGTCGTCATCCGAGAGTTTTCTGCTGTGTGGTGTGGAATGTTATGGAACGCTTGGACGACACTTTCTCTCGGCGCGTCTATCCGCCTCCGTAGCTGCGTCCCACAAGTCCCAGTGGGAAGGTCCGCGTACTTGATGGCTTTCTCTTCAAGAACTTCGTTCAGTAGCTGCTGAGAATCGTCACGATGAGGTCCTTAGCTATACTCACGGTTAGTGCATTTTTGATTGGTGTTGTTTCGTGCTTGCGATCGGTCGTCATTCCGGAAAAAACTCCTATATGACCTCCAGTGCTGCAAGGAATCGTTTCGCATCGGTGTCTCTGTCGCATCCGTCCGACGTTCGAGTGGCCTCCGAACATGTACGAGCGCGTCTCTCCGTCGAGCCCAATGACGGGGGTTCCTAAGCTCCGGCCGAGGGGAGATTCAGGCTGCAGACTGAGCTCATCATTCAATTATGGGGGATCGATGAAAAAATCTAATTTACGGATCGAGGACGTCTCTTGGTGCGCGAGTAGCGTTCCTCCCCTGGATTCGGAAGGGGAAGGGCCCAGCGACGCACAAAGATACCGCGCTTGTTTAGAAGAGCTAGGTACTCTGGTAAAACCCATGATGACTCTGAAACCTCCCGGAAATGTCCGTTCCTCGGAATAGGCTCTCCAAGTTCAAGTTTTAAGTCGGTTCGCGGAATCCCCGATACGACTGGGATGGGAGCGTAATTTGCTTCGAATTTAAGGAGGTCCTCGACATTCCAGACCTGTTTGGCAAGTGCCCTGGGCCAACACGTGCATTCTGCGAGTCATGATCATAGGGAGTCGCTTCTTCTGTCCAACGAATACTACCGTCAACCCTATCGGCAACCTCTGGATCAAAGGCACAACGAGAGAGATCATCACGAAAAGGACATATTGAGGTAATGAGACGAGTAGGTAGGTATTCGCGAGCCTTCGATATACATCCCAGTCGCTCGCAGTCAATCCGAGCTAACGAGTGGAATGAGTTTGAGGCGGACCCCTTCTGTATATTTCCGGAAGGAGATGAAGCTATTCCTTCGACTTTATACAGAACTCCTTACGAGCCACTGAGACAGTACGAGAGCGAACGATACCGTTTGCGGCCTTCGCAACTGAGAATCTATGAGGACGCTGGACATCCGGCAGATTACTTCCGGTATGCATCTCGCTGACTCTTCTGTCACTTCCCTCTAAATAGTTCTTCTGAGTTTATTCATATCTGATCTCCCGCAATCGATGGAGATGCTAAGCAAGAGAATTACGCCCTCCCTCAGAGACCGTTTCGGTCGTCCGCTCACAGACCAAGGACTCTCCAGAAGCCAATATCTGGCGGTTGGCTCACGGGCGGGGCAATCCGCTGAGATCAGAGCCGCCCACGAAGGAGCTCAGCATGGTTATGCCGACAGCGTGCCTTATCACACTTCTGGAAATCGATTTTTCACAGACGTAGACGGCCAGGCAAATTACAGGAACTTCGACATAAATGGTGGAGCTAATAACGCGAGGTGAGCTCTGATTCATATTGAGCTCGATGTTCATTGTTAGTGTAGAGCCAGTCCCGAACCCGTCTTCGGTCGTTCATATAGATCAGTCCAGTTGGGTAGATGGGACATGGATCACTCATGGCGTAAGGGACAAACCCAGACGGGATCAATGCTTCGTTTGAGATTACCTGTTCGATTTAGCTTCGCCATTCCTTCAGGTACACGGTCCGCACTGGTAGCGATCCTGCGGCGCAGGATGGTCCCATCGTAGCTTTTGCGTCGTCTCCCACCCGGGATACTCCAGCAAAACTTTTCGTGAGAGATGTGCCCATCATCTTCTGAGCAGTGAGGGATGGGCTCGGTGCTCCGCGCGCCTAATGTCGTACAGTAACTATGACATGGTTGATAATTTCTCATTCAAAGTGTTTCGAATAAAAGGAGCTCCTCGGAGTCTGTCTCTTTTCTTTCAGAATATTGAAGCTTACTAGAGGGTAGATCTGTTCTAGGTTTGTCTTATTTAGTGACTCCTACAGTATTCGTCACTTTCTCCTTCGTTCTCGGACGCGGTGATCTGGGAATATGCGGTTCGCATTCTTGATGAGATTTCATCCGGAGCCCCGCTGACGATAATGATTATTTCTGAGCAATTTCTGTCCAGTCATCGTCTGCAGAAAAAAAAATCGATCCCCAGCCTCTCGATGAAAATTAGATCACCTAGCTTCTCGGCTCGGTGGGTTCCATGCCGAAATGAATTCGGATCCGCCTTGAGAGTACTGGAAATATCCACGTCGGGATCATTCCTCCGGTCTTCAATCCCGTCAAAAGCGATTCCTGGAAACCTCTTGCTGTTGCTCAGTCTGCGCGGCGAATGATCTCCGCGTCAGAGGGGCGAGCAGGCGGCTGGTCAGTCCAGCGAGAGCTCAGTCGGTTCGGCGGACAGGACGCGAAGAAACTCATATCGGAGAAGTTGTCGAGACGTCAACCGCAAATTCGAAAACAATCCAACGGCGATGAGTCTCGTCGTCGTCGCGGCATTCTGTGTCGCCTTTTGGTCAGGTGGAAGGAAGATGTCACAGAGAGCCGTCCTATTGATCGCCGAGCTCTAGATAGAATGTCTTCCATTCTTCGTTGAGAGCATTCGGAATGACAGCGCAGAAAGCAGTCGAGAATGGGTTCGGGGAGATAATGGGACAAACGATAAGAAGGGGTGGAGGGAGGCTGAGAAAATCCATCACTGCGCTCCGACGTATATATCGCCTTTCCGTCGGTCGAGCAGCACCTCATCGCTTTCAGATTTATCCGTGTTCAGCTCCTCAAAAATCGCCCCTGCAACTAGATGAGTGCCGGAGGCCGGAGCATAACTCGGCACTTCCTCGAGGTATTTATTCGGAACAGTGCCCATTTGAGGAGACAGTGTTCCACACGAAAATAGAATACGTTTCACACCCCTGATTCTCGGATTGATTCCGAGACGCTTCTCCGCGCTCCCATGAATCTTCGGCTGAGCTCTTCGAATCTCTCAACGCAATCGAATGTTCAAGCAGTCAGATGCGCTCCGCGCTTATCGGGAGAGTTTAGAGAAAACACGTTTTCTACCCAATGCGAGGTCTGTCGGATTTCGAGTTCGCTCCGGAGCGCGGCGGGACGGCCGCTTCGAAGCTCCAGAGCTGTCGCAGAAGAGAAGGAGACCGCAGCCTTTGGAGCCATATATTCGACGGCGTCGACGTCGGAGAAACGCGTCGGAAATTTACGATTCGTCGGATGTAGCAAGCGATCCGAATGAATGACGCGTTCGGAAGACCGGAAAATATTGCAGAATAGTGTCCCGCTTTTCCCTTGCTGTCCTCCAATCGATGACCAAGTCCGGGACTCTTCCGCTCCGTATGAGAAGAGCGAAAATAAGCAAAAATTACGTTCTTCTCAAGCACTTCCGGAACGCCGACGGAGATTTCCGGAGCAAGATAAAGCGAAATAATGGGGTTATGATCGCCAAGATGCGCCATCAACGAGTCGAAGCATCAGGATATTTGGTCGAGCTTGTCCATGGAACCAGCTTCCCCGCGTCGATTGGGCTCAATGCTAAAGATGCTCATGTCTCGGAGACGAGCATGGCATCGAGAGCCATGTTCAGTCTACCTTCCGGGATCAAAGATTATGAGAAGACTTCGCCTAATATGTGAGGGTGGCACTGATTCTTTCGGGAGGGTTCTCAATAGCGCTCGGCTCGACTATCGATGATCCGCTACGACAACTGCCATTTCATCCGGCTTTCGATTGTTGACGTTGAGAGTCAAATAAATTTCGAACGTGGGAAGGAACGCGATCTCTAAAACAAACCAAGTACCGGCGGGGAAAGCCGAGGGTCCTCTGAGCTTGAACTAGTCTCATGATCGTTAGACGATTGAGAAGACGGAGAAGAAGAGAACAAGTGGTTAGATCAATTCGAGTGCGGTTACACCAAGCATGTGGTCGCGCACCGGTGAGAGGACCTTCTTCGCGATACCCTTGAGTGGCGAGAAGATCTTAACGATTACTTTTCTCCACTTTGGATAGCTCTCTCGACCGAGGGATCCCGAGCAACCAAGCCTGCAGCATTGTCCCCGCTCAGAAGATACTTTCATGAGCGAAGATCGCAGGCCCCTGGAGCTCGAGGCTACCCGGAATGAGCTCCTCCGTCCTCCATGCAGAGCCTCCAAAAGAAATGTGAAGATCTGGATCCTGAGCCCTACATATCGCTTATGATTCATCACCCCCAGGGAAGGATCTTTGAAACGAAAGGGCTGCGGAATCCGAGATCGAGCCTACGAGTTCTGCGGCGTCATCTCACGACAAGCAGCGGACAGATACAGCGTCGTCCTGTGGATTCCAGGGGAGAGTCCTCCTCAATGAGAGATTTCGGGAAGGCATCGTATAGATCAGACGTATGTGGATCTGCGAGATCAGGGCGGGTAGGCTGATAGATCTATCTGGAACTGGGGAACCCGTTCTAAAGGTCCTCATCTTATCAAGCCGCTTCCAATTTACAGATCGAGGCAGCGAGCTTCCGCTGTTTGGAATATCCATTCTCCCATCATTCCAGCGAGTAGAAACAATCAATCCGCACTCCTTCCGCGAAGGTTCCAGTCTTCGGTCTGAGGAAGGAGCGGGTCATGCGAGACAGCGTCAGCTGGTGCTTTATGTATGGAGCTAGAACCAGGGGTCGAGATAGAGTATCCTTCCTGAGCTCGAAATTTCGGAGAATTCCCTAGTCCAAGTTTCGGCTTACAATGCTGGTGGTCGATATCGAACACTGGGAGCGCGGTGATTCAGAAGCCGTGCGAAAAAGGAAAGATCCATCAGGAGCGCTGTCGAAACATGATAGCTACAGACCCCGCATTTCTCTACGCCGCGCCGATCCGTCGAACTGCTGCTCGGGGCTTCGTCGACGAGTTTACCAGCCTCCGTAATTAGGTCCTGACTGTCCCTGGGAGACGAGGAATGTGCTTTCGATAGTCTCTTATCATGCTATGATCGCTCTGATAGGTCTAGAGCTCCCACACTAGAGATGCTCGACTTCGACAGTCGGAAATCATCTCGGCCCTGGCTCAGGGTAGAGCGCTACTTCCGGGCAGGAACGAGCAGAGAGGCGCAGCCTGTGGGCGCAACGGGGCAAAGATGAGGAGACCATGGTCCCAGGATAGAAGTTCTTCCCGGAAAACTTCTATTTGTTCCCAGAAGATACTCGACGCAGTTACACTCCGGAGCCCTTTAGAGAGTAATCTCGAACAGCATCGGGAGGAATAGATGTAGAGCACTTCGGAGTTCCTCAGCGCCTCTCGTGAAATTATTGGGGGCACTCATTCATCTTCCTGATAGGAACCGGCATGGCGTGCAGATATGGGAAGGATTTGAAGGAATAGTCTCCCGGCGCTTCCAATTGCCCGATGCTCTTTGTTTACTGCTCAAGAAAAGATTGAGATTCGAGATCTTGTTTTTTTGTCAGGATTCGATTTCTTCGAAGATAGACTCACGTCGCTCCAGCGTCGTCACTGCGCCACCGCGACGTCTCATAAAGGTAGTGAGAATAGCGAACGGAGAGTTCGATACCGAACGGAAAGCGACACCTCCATCAGCGATCCGAGAGCTATGGAGATGGTAAAAAGTGGAGATGCCGCCTCTCTACGCCGCAAGTGACAGCAGAAGCGGACATCCAGAATCGTTGTTCGCGGTTCAGTTTTGCCGAGTCTGCTCTCCAACTCTGATTATTCGTCTGTCTGATGTGAAAACTCGTGAACTTCCCGTGCAGAGGAACTGTTTCTTTTTCGATACCTTCCCACCTTCGGCATGGAGCACAGGTGTGAACAGTCGCAAGGATCTGAATTCGGCTCCTCGACGCAGCGCAACCACTTTCAACGTGAGTAGATAAAGCGTTCAAGACGTTTCCAGCCTAAACATGAGGACAGATTATCAGTATCTCGTGATGTCGGTACGGGGCGAAGTGCGTCCTGGATATTGCATACGCCTCTCACCTTTCCTTGAGTCAATCTTTTCTTCGATGTCCACGAAAAACTTGAAGTGCAGCCCCGCTTCCACGGTTCAGCACCGCATCGAGCATCGGCAATGAAAAATTGAAAACCAAATCTTGAACCTTAAGCCGGATTTGAGGAAAGGCAGGTGCGTTCCTCCGGCGATCCGCACCGGGTGCGTCGGTGTCGCATTGGTTTCCAGAGATGATCCCATACTAGTTTGATCCCATGCTAGTTTGCTCCCAATCTTGATTGATCCTGTGAGTCTCGGGGAAAAAGCCTCTTCCGTACCTAAGACAGCCTCTTCGAGCTTGCGGGGTGCTCCGCCTGACTTCGCCGCTGGTACAGCGAAGGATTTTTCCAAATGATCAGTGTCGTGATGTGTAGTCGATTCATTCAGCAGTCATACTGTTCGGGAGATGCACATCGTTAACTGTTAACGAGAAAACTCATAGGTCCAAACTATGCTAGCTCGATTTACGAATGACGTAGAAGCTCTCTCAGTCTACTACAAGATTTTCGAGTATTCCACGCTAAGCAAAATACTTGAATGGAGTTGAATAAGGACCGTTCCCATCAAGTTTGTCGGGGATCGTTCTCTGGACCGATGTGGAATGTATATTGATCAAAGCACCATGCATTTCTCCAGCATGATCCGGCAGCCGACGCGTCTGCAGACGACCCACAAAGCAGAAAACCGTTTTTGAGGTTTTCGTGTAACGCTCAACCCGTGGACTATGTTACATGGAGGGGCCTCTTGTGGATTCTCAAGTGTCTCTGCAGCGCTTTTCCACTGGAATTTGTCACCGACGAATGCATACGTTCTCTGTGGGAATTCAGTCCTCCCTCAGAGTCTAGGCTGATGGCACATTAGGAGCGTTGCGATCATCAGTCTCAATCAGAAAATTTTTATCAGCTCGGATAATCACTCGCATAGAGGATGCTGCTACGATAAGAGCCTTCATGACTTCAGGCGTCTCGGTGTGACGACTCAGCCTTGTGACCGGAGCTCTTTTTCTCCCGTTTTTTCCGATGTTCGCGGGGTTCAGCCCTGTGATCTGTCCCTGATAACCTGGATCGTGAACAAGGAACAGGACCACGATCTGCTCGTGCAGCGAATAGCTGACTCGAGCCTCCGAAGTTCAGAGGACCTGACGGTTCTGCGGACATTACATTCGAGAATGGCCAAGTCTCAGATCGCATTTCTCCTCGCCTATGTCTGGAGCCCAAGGAGTGTGGACACCGCTTTTATTTTCTTTCGATCAGCCACTCGTGTGGTAGTCGATTCTTCGAGGCGGGCGACTGGCGTCGAGGCCGATCTTGACCGACATACAGAGAGAAATATCGCAATGAGGGTTCCTTCGTATTGAGCAATGTCTGTTTTGAATTCCTCATGCCCAAGCCGTCGATTCGGCTGAGATTCCGTGGAACTCTCGGAAGCTCCACAGCAATCCCCGTCGATTCCGGCGTTGGATCTCATCGACGCCTGTGCATAATGCCTGACAAGTATATATTACGAATCTTATCGGAACGAGGGGGGCGGGGGCAAGGGGGATCCGAAGGAAAAGTCCCGGAGAATACAAGTATCATCACAGGAGTCGGCAGTTCACAGAAATCGACGGGGCCGGAGAACGACCCCCAAGGAACTCCAACGTTCTCGGGATGATTAGACGGATACCGGGGTGAGCCGGCTCCCATCAAACACATTCCGCCCGATGCTCATGTTCGCTGATCCTGCCTATGAGACATATCGGCGGTCGCAACAGTCCAATCAACACTTAACATGGTCCACTGGATCTAGTTCCCGGAGTTTCGCGAGAATACAAGGGCAACGCAGACCGCTGCTGCTTTTCGGATCATCATTCGATGGCGATCGTTGTCGCCGATACCTACAAGAGGAGAACGATTGATTCGTCTGAAGTTCTTATGCTGCCGAGGGCTCGTTCCGACAGACGTGGTGGTGAATACTAACGGCAGCGGGACCTAAATGACTCTCGCTCGTCCTCCTTGCGACGTCAGGGAGGAAAGATGGAAATTCAAAATCTAGCAGGTCTCTCTCCCTCAGGACCGAGAACTACGACACAGAGACATCGATGCTTGTTTCCCTCGCCCGTGTTCTGAGTCGATTAACGCTTACCTAATGAGAGAAAACGATCGGACGGCACCGAAACTGCCGCACAATTATCCGCCGAGATTTCGCCCGCTGATTCCGCCTGCCCTGAGAGAACCTCTTTTTATTCTCCCTACTTTACCCAGAGACCGGAGAATGTCGCGGATCCTTTCATCCTAATGATTGTCTGAGTGATTGATCAAATGACGCGAATAACTAGTAATTCACTATTTCCCCCTGGTATTATTTGGAACTGCGGGGATATCGGGCCAAATCGGGAACAGGACTCGCAGTCCCCCGTTCGACCGGGGAGAGTCGTTTCAACAGCTTCCCCTTTGAACCGCTTGGGAACGTTCCAAGAATTTATATTTCTCCAGCTTGGGCTACAAGAACGGGACTCAACGCGTGATTCGGAGGCATAGAGCGGCCGGGGCCGTGGATTGAATGGAGCAATCCAGTATATGCATGATGCGTTGCCTGATCAGCAATATCGCCCTGGAGCTTGCGCCAATATGGCTACCCACCCTAGGGTTGTTGACCTCCGGACACAGAAGCTCGAGTCTCTGTCCTGACAGTGAGCTTATCGCGTATACGAAGATGTCGGAGAGACGGGGGGAGGATCATGGGCTGCCCTCGGACTCGGACGCATGCGACGCCCGGAATCTCGGCATGGCCGTCAGTGAGGGATACCTTTCTAGAACGAGGAGGGTCGCTGACATAAAACTCCTCCAACGATTGCTCATGACAACGGTTACAGGGTAATTCGATCGATGCTGGGGTCAAAGGGTTACGGATTCCGTCATTCGTGCCAGCGACTCATCGCGATCGCACGCTTGGATGATATGATGTCTCTCTCGCTTCTGCAGATATGGATTCGCTGTCTGCAGTTGACTCGCTCGCTCGCCAGGCAGGATGCCGTCACGGGTGATCATGAGTTTTCAGACTCATTGCCGAAACGAGTCGTTAATCGATTCAGTGATTTTCGTCGACGACGAAAATGACGACGACCCGATGGCTCCCGAACCAATGGATTGAGGAATAATTTCCGGAGAACTCATAGCGACTTCGACTCGATATCTCATTTTCCCAGGTATGCCCCCCTCGACTGCGGATCTCGGGCGTATTAGCTGACACCTACCCTTGGTCGGGGCTTGAAGTAGATAATGATAATTATGCATCGGAGACATTCCTCACGTTATTTCCTTTTATCCGTTGTGTATTCTTCCTCGCTTCACCGGATTGGGATCCGGCAGCGAGACTTCATTGAGCTGGAGAATTCCCGCGGAAGTTCCAGCATGGCAATCACTAAGGAATATCACGTCACGCATACGAATCCCATCATTTGGCGAGCGTCACTTAGGACTAATGGTGCGGGGACAACTAATAGCCCCACCCACACAAGCTTCGCAATAGATTCTGGGACTATGATCAGCAATGCGTCACGATGATTCTGTACAGTTTGGGGACGCGACTTTCGGAGCGCATCTCTGATCTCGTCACAATCACTGATTGAGCCAAAGCAGATCTTAGAGATTTCCTGTCTGCCAGAATACTCTGGGATAACTGTAGACCGTCCCATGGGACGGGGAGAAGCCTCGGGAATGGAAAGCAACGGGTATCGAGGCGATCTGAGCGACGCTTACGCTTCTCGCGGTTCACATGGGGTGGACATCGAGAAATTCGGATGTCCATCCCAGGAATGTCGACAGTTGTCTCCCAGGATGCTCTGGGATGAGTGTAGACCCTGCGGATTCGAGTCGATCTGGGAAGTGAGCATGTGGAAAATTCTGAGTCAGAGAGCTTCGAGGCTCCAGAACCGACGCGCTCGGTGTAGTCGCGTAACAGTCCGTGGCTCTTGATTCCGTGGAAACCTCGTGATTCTCCGAACCTGCTCGACGCTGCACGTTCCCTCTAGCTGATCGTGAGGTCCCCTATCGAATTCGTGGACATCAGCACGGCAACAAACTCGATGACGATGGAATCATCACACGGAACCCATCGGACGTATCAGCCTTATTCCAAGTTCGGATGGGACATATCCTGACCAGTATAATATACAAGGGGCATTGACCTGCGACGTCCGATATGGGTTCCCGGAATAGAGCCGCAGGATACGGAGCGGAGAAGGTGATTCTCCCGTTCTCGAAGTCATGTACGAGACAATGCCTCAGATCATGGGTTGCTTCGAATCTCGGACGACCGAATAATTATTCCGAGAAGCTCAAATTCTCCGTCTTGTCTTCAGAGACTTGATCGCCGCACCGGGCGCTGATTTGACTGTTCGCTTTACTAATCGTTAGTCCTCGAAGGTTCCCAGTTCCCAAGAGACTTTCCGATTCTCGGTCCCCAGAGCTCCAGCTCGGTCCTCGAACCTCAATGTATTCGTTGGAGTTCCGACCACGGCCGTTCTTCCATAAGCATTGAATCACGAAGTGTTTCCAATGGATTCCGGAGCGGTCGCCCATAACGACATTACGTATCAGGAGGAAGGTCCAATCGTCCGACATGAAATCCGAAACCGTTCAACCGCACGAAGGCGGCAAGCTCTGAAGCGATTTGTGTTGACGTCTGTGTTCGTTACGAGCGAAAGAATGAGATACGGCCCCACGTCAGCGATCGACGCCGACCGCGGCGAGTTCACGCTCACCTCCGGTCGGAGAGATGGAATACACTCGACGAAATGGTGACTGGACACTGGTCTACAAAATCCGAGTTCATCCTCCACCTTTGAAAAAATAAATCTGTCGTCCGGTTTCGCTCCCGTGGATCTAATTCCGGCGTTGGAGAGCCGGAGAACGTCCAGCGGGACTTTCGTCTTGCGGATCTGCGCGCGAAATGGAGTTCGAAACATCGAACCCATATTCGATGTGCCGGGACTGATGGCATAAACTTCGATTGGAGAGGTGAGATCAAGAGGCTCGTGTCGCAAACGGGAACTTGACCGGGAACGGGCTCGAGACGAGATCCACGGCCGTATGTGCTCCGAGCTTCCTCCTCGTTCGGACATGGGGTGATACAGACTTGTTCTGCATGGAGTTCACGTATCATAAAGACGCTTACGTAATGCTGAATGCCGGTCCCGCTCCGTGACCGAATGCAGAAATTGGCGTCCGAGAGCGCTTGTCCCGCCCCGATCTCTTCGGAAGTTCAGTGAATCAGCGGTCAGCATGCTTGAGGGGCAGTCGCGAACCTTTTGTTCGCACTGATCGTCCAGGGTTCAACTTGCTCCCACGCGCTTATGCAAGATAGCTCGCGACGATGGGCTTATCGGTGGTGGATCGACCTTTCCTTCGAAATGACCTTCACCCCTGACGAAACAGCTTATGCACTTACAGTAATCCAGGCGAGTTTGCGTCGAGTCGCCTAGTCGAAGCAGAGAGTGCGAATCAGTACCGGAGATTGGAAGAGAGATCCATGGGATCGGCTCTCATATACCAGAAAGAACAAAGCGAAGAGTTCCTCAAAACAGAGCAAGATACGTCTCTTCTTCGTCGTCTTGGAAACACTTCCTGTGAGAAGTGTCGATCCCAGAGCAGCCATCGGCATCAGACTCCCGCTCCTCGGTCAAATGCGATGCTTCAGATCTATATACTATTACCTAAACTGGAAGATGACGTCGCCCTGTTTTCGGCTCGCGAGAATCGCTTGCTGATAGATCTTCAAGCTGTTCGCCCGGCCTGTCCATCCGTCAGTCTGTTTCACGATACTAGCGATAAAAAATTCCGTATGAGGAACTGTATCCATGGCAACTACAAACTCCATGCGACGATACGCATTCTCTATTGTGAGTTCTCGCGGATGTTCATCTATGCTAAGTTCAGCCCATGGAACGAGCGTGTAAACGACCCAGAGTCCCTCCGCACTCAGAGTGATCGAAATAGTTGAAAGCAGGAGTCCGACAGTAGAAGAATATAAAGCGTCGCTAAACAGAGTTGGATGGATTCGCGCATCGAAACTCTAAGCTTTGATCGAGCAGGATAATTTCATGATTTGGAGCCAGTGAAATTTCCTAATAAATCATAGAGATGTCATGTGAGGGATAAGTTGATGATAATATAATGTGCGCCATGCTCTCCGCCGTTCAGCGAAATTTTGGTCAGAAGGAAGGCAGGAGGAAAGGGGTGCAACAATTAGGGGAAGTTCATCGGTCTTCGGAACTGAAAGCGAACGCATCACCGTCCTCGTCAACGTTCCTCCTCGCCCCCCCCCCACCTCCTCTGACTAGACGGAACCCCTCGCCCGCCGAGATGTCCCGTTACCCGGGACCCGGCACTGTCACGAACCATTCTCACGAGTTCAGCGGCCTGCATGAACACACCATCATCATCATGAGAAGCAGCAACAGACCTAGAGGCAGCCGCACAACCCGAGAGCCTCTGTGTAGTTGTGGGGGACCCTTTCCGTCCAGGAACCTTCTTTCAGCTGTTTCGGGCCAGCAGCTGATGCTCCGCCTCTGGGTCGGACAGCGCCGCCTGTGGGCTGCCGAACGAAACAATTTTCGTCCAATTTTCTTCACTGCTGGCTCGAAATCCCTGCTCAATACCCTCTCGGAGCTCGTCGTGGCGCCAGCACACCGGGCCCGGGCTCGGACTCTCGAACTCCAAGTGTTCAGAATTAAGTTCTCTTGTGTTAGGGTGTATTCGTATCGGAGAGATCAGTGGTAAAGATCACTTTTCTGACCCAGATACCGACGTAGATCTCGATCCCCGGCAGGCAAAATGGCGCCGTACTCGGTGACAGCCGTAGAACCAGAGGGCCGGAAAGGCTGAGGTGCGGGACGTGAAAAAATTGTCGGATCGGTGCGAAACTCGCACCAAGTGATCAGCAGGTGTTCGTGGTGCAGTGCGACCGTCGGCTGGCCTTGCTGATTGTTGCGGCGAACGAAAAACGTCAAGGGCCCGTCCGGTAGCGCGCGCGCGGAGACGTTGACGGATACCGCTGACTGGGTTCAATGGACTAGGGTGACCCGATGTGAATGACCTGCGCGCTAGTACTTCCGCGTTGCAGCAGCAGCAGCATCTGTGAACGACGAGCGCTGTTGTGCTCGCATCGACTCCAAACAGTGTGCCCGCTACGTTCACAAACGGGAATCGGATCGTCTAAGAATTCGTGTAGCAACAAAACAACAGCACCAGCAGCAGTGTTTCTTCTGTGTGTTGAAATCCGACTGACCACGACCGACTAAGTGACCGACCGACCGTCCGACCGACCGACCGACGGACCAAAGAACAGACGGACGGACTGACTGACGGGCGGATTCACGGACGGACCGATCCTCTAACCGGCGACCGCTCCGACATCGGCTCGATGTAATTCCGACACATTGGAATCCTCCGTCGAAGTGAAAAGAGAGACCGTCGTTTTGTGGAGAACGACAGAATTCCCGAACCTGCGAAAATTAGTGCGCGCGGAGTGACAGATAATGGGTAGCCCGGAGAGCTGGATGTCTACCCAGAATGTGTTCGCCAAAATGGAGCTCTCCGCCCAGTCTCCGCCGGGTGCGGGGGTTCAGGCGCAGACAAGTGCGGGCCTCATCGAAGTTAGTTCCAGCGACGGGATGACGCTCCTCCAACAGGCCCCGTCGAACCAGCCCAACTGGAAACTGGAGCCGAACAAGGCGCTCAAATCGCAGATTGAGATTATTCCCTGCAAAGTGTGCGGAGACAAAAGTTCCGGCGTTCATTACGGTGTGATCACTTGTGAGGGCTGCAAAGGCTTCTTCCGACGGTCGCAGAGCTCTGTGGTTAACTATCAGTGTCCTCGACAGAAAAATTGTGTGGTCGATCGTGTTAACAGAAATAGGTGCCAATACTGCAGGCTACAGAAATGCTTGGCTCTTGGGATGAGTAGGGACGCCGTTAAGTTCGGTAGAATGAGCAAAAAACAACGAGAGAAGGTTGAAGACGAGGTTCGTTTCCACCGAGCGCAATTGAGCCGCCCTGCCAGCACCCAGAGCGACGCAACGCCCGACTCAAGTGTGATCATATTCGAGCCACAAGGAGCTTCCGCACAGTTCACCTCAGCCGGCCAGACCAATCAGCCTCCCTCGACCACGAATCAACAGCTCGGGGGACAGCCGCAGCAGCAGCAGCAGCCACATGGGGGCCAGCAGCCGGTCAGTAATTCTGGTTACCAGTTCCCCGAGGAGATCAGCACCCATTTCTACAGCGTCAACGACTACGAAGTCTCCAATAACCTCTGTTCGAGCAGTTTCGACGTATCGGACTTTTCCAACCCGCGCTCTGTCGAGCCAACGACGTCGTTATCCTCGAAAGACGTCGACGTGTGCCAGTCGTCAGGTGCGCTAACGCCTTCACCCACCCCGGTATCGTCGGTGCCCTCACCGGGGGGACAACAGCCCCAGGCACCCCACCTCGACCTGTTATCGAAGACGATATCCGACGCTCATTCGCGTACGTGTCTATTGACCTCCGATGAGATCACGTTGAAAATTCACGCGCTGCGCACAAACTCGATCAGCTCGGCTAAAATCGAAATTCTCAAATCGATGAGCCAAGACCAACTGTGGCTCGACTGTTCGCACAAGCTCACTTCATTAATTCAGCAAATCATCGAATTCGCGAAAATGATCCCCGGCTTCATGAAGCTGTCGCAGGACGACCAGATCGTGCTGCTCAAAGCCGCCTGCTTCGAGCTGTGCTTACTGCGCATGACACGTTACTACGACGTCGATTCGGATTGCGTGCTCTACGGCGACACGTTGTTGCCGGCCGACGTTTTCTACACGCAAGACACGCTCGAACTGAAGCTCGTCAGCGGGATCTTCGAGCTTGTGAGGTCATTGGCCCGACTCAAACTGGACGAGACGCAACTGGCTCTGTACTCGGCGTTCGTGCTAATCTCGCCCGAGCGGCCCGGACTAAAGGGAACCGGTGAAATCGAACGGGTTTCCTCGGCTCTACTGAAATGTCTTCATTTCGAAACATCGCGAGAACAGGCGAACAACATCAAGTGCGACACGGGCCTCGTCGATCATTTACTTCTACAGTTACCGAAGCTCCGCGATCTATCCCGGTATCATCTTGAGGCGTTGTCGAACCTCAAGTTGCGAAATCCTCATCTTCAGATGCCTCCGCTCCATAAGGAACTATTCTCAACCGACCCGTAGTGGACTGGGAAGTTTGAAATTTCGGAGACGATGGCGACGACTAGGGAAATATAGCGGCGAGGAATACACCCACAGGAGTCTCTTTTGTACTTAAACCGCTTGGATAAGACGCTCTCGCTTGCTGTGGATTTTCTCAAGCTCGACGACGCAGTAGCAGCGAAGCCAAAGTCCGCACTAGTCTCCCGCTGACTCATCCCAACAGAATAATGTAAAACGTACCTCCTCAGTGACTCGTAGAGCCTTCGGAAACTATCTCTGTGTTGCCTTCGGAACGATGTCTGGCCTGACGATTTGTCTTGCCGGTGTGGGTGTGCGCGCCTTTGTGAGTGAATGAGTGAGTGTGAATTTGACAGTTTTCCTGCGCACCGGCTCCAGCCTCCACAAACTCTTCCCAACACGGAGTTTTGGCCCGTAATCGTCTTCCAAGCTCAACAAAACCGGCCGAGTTTTTCCGAGGAAAAGCTCACGCCCGGCCTCCTGTGCTAGAGATCGACACCGTACAGTGTTGAGGGAGCCTACCCACAGAATCACGCCGATTCGAACAGCGCGCTCCGAAAATAATAAGATCATCATTGGAAAACTCCTCGAAAAACCTCCAATGGAGCAGGCAAGAGGGGAGAAACAGAAATTACGGCATCTTCTTGGAGGAACAGCAACCCATCGCAACTCCTCCGACTCCCTCCGACTTTGCTCTTCGACACACGAATCGCTTGGAGCCAAGTCCAGGTGATGCCTCGGACTCGCATCAAACCAAAGAAACCTTAAGCTCCCGAAATCCATCGAACGGATAATCTCCGCGCGTTTTCCCCCGAGCCGGAATTCGCCAACATCTCGTTCATCTGGTTCGTTGCCGAGGCGACCGCCTGTTCCCGTCCGCTTGTATCAGCGAAAAAGAGCGAAGATCCCCTCCGTGATCGCAATCGAAACGATGTAACTAGTTGAATGTCTGTCTGACTACACAAACCTGCATCGGTTTATGCGAAAAAAAAACGCTCCAGGACCGTCAGTCGATCAGCCGCGCCGTACTAGGAGGCCGGCTAGTCTGCGCGCCTGCTTCTAGTCGCGAATCCAGACAATCCTTTGCGGTCGCCGAAGTCCCCGCCGGCATCGACCCTGGTCGAAGTCATTCATCTGGCTACATTGTGCAAGCTCAACGCGCCGCGGTTGCCTTCGTCTATGCTGTTGCTGCCGCCGTTGTTTCGCTCGTCTCCAGCGAGCAAAACATCGGCGGTAGCCGATGCTGCCTTCGTAGAGTGTTGTGGTGGACGTCGAACCCTCTCTTCATCGTTGTAGGGCCGCCGCCGCCGCCGGCTGCTGTTACGTGAGCCAGCTCTGACGTAACCGCCAGATAGACGGACGCACGGACAGATAGGCGAACGGACGGACATTGGCGCCGCGTTCGTTGGCGCCGTCAGGGCCTGTCCGGCTCTTTCTTTCTCGACTCCCTTCACAGGGTTGGGTCTGAGAAGGTGCATGCACTTCGATCCGCTCTTTCGTTCTCCATATCCGCGGCGGCTGGGTGGCCCACCGGCCGGCCGGCGGGCCCAACGCTGGCAGAGCGGGTGCCTTGCTGTTCGCTTTGTTTATGGTGGTGGTGGTGGTCGAAGGCAGCAGCGAACGCGGAAGAGGTCCGGCGAGGCGGAAGGGACCGGAGGGCTCGAAATCAGGGAAGCCCTTGCTCTCTGACGTGGTTTCCCTCTCCCTGAACTCCCCGCATGGAGCAGACCCCTCGGGGAGCGGTTCCCTCTTCCGGGTTCACTCACTCATCGTCTCCACGTCGCCAACGCAACCGCTGCGTGAACAGAGCCGATGAGCCAGAGGGCCCTTACAGAGAGCGATACCGACGGCAGCAGCTTCCTCCGCGCACTCTGACGACAACCATGAGATCTACGACGATGCCGCCGCCAACGACGACGACAACAACTACTAGCACCGGTAGAAGCAAAGCAACAGATAGAGGAACATGAAGATAGAAGATAGCGACTCGGGTGCTGGTGTTGCTAAACGCTCGGCCCTCTGACTGGCTACTCGATCGGCACGCGCTGTTCGTTGTAGCCATCGTCCTCCTTCTCCTCTGGTCGCTCTAAAGAGGTCAGTCGAAAGACTGGAGAGCCAGGAAAGCCTCTGCGAAGAACTACGGGAACACCGACAGACGGACCCTCGAAACGCGCGGGGAGTCGACCACTGGGCAGACGATGAACACGGAGCTGACGATGGATGTTGGGAAACGGTCTCGATCGCTGAGACCCCGGCCGACGACGCCACACTGAAGTCGACCATCGCCGACAAGTGGGCTTCTTGTTGTGAATGGGAGTTTAGCAAAACGGATTTCAATTCCGCACAATAGATACTAGATCACGTGCTCGCAGACCGAATGGGAACAGATTAGTTGAAAAACGCCATTATCATAATTATTATAGTATTTTTATTATCGTCACCTCGATGGTGGGTTCGGTGACGACAACGACGATGATGATGATCACCTTTTCTATCGCTATTGCTGCCTTTTCAACAACTATTTCAACTAGTACTACAGCTATTACTGTCGCTTCTATCGCGAAAAAAATTATATAAATATCGAGAATGATGATGATATAATCACCGCTGCTCGCGCTGCTGCAGATATTGCGCTATCGTCACGACGGTTATTGGTCGTCGTAGCGTCATCGTTACGTGAATGCCGTATTGGAGATGGTTACACCGGCGACGAGGATGACGGAAACATTGTCGTGGGAGCGCTTACTTATCGACACATGATCACGATATCATGAACGACGATAACGATCGAGATACAAGTAGGTTTTTGCTCCGGTCGAGCATTTGGGCTTGGAATAGCTTTTAACCGCCGGTTACCTCAAAGATAGACGCTGCGTTCGCTGCGGAGTTCGAGTCCATCTCTGGTAGTCTTTTCGGTCTAACAAACAACCCACATGTAGAAAAGTAGTATTCGGGACGAACTGAAACATGGTGCATCCCTTTCCGCGACCAACGGACTTTTCCCCAGAGTCATTTAGAAGTTTGCGCTTTCCCGTCAGACTCGAAGAATCAGACGTATTGAATGGCGGTCGACAACCCATGGAGAATGAATTCTGCTTCGAGCAACAGGCTCGATTGGAAGTTTCGATTCGCTGCTGTTTGAGCCTCGTCTCTCCGTGAGTGATCGGTTATTGGACTGTTTTCGACTTTTGTGAAGTTCAAGTTTGCTGGAACTTTTAGCGCTTCGGGACGAAATTCGCGGTGACAGCATCGGTGTGTGCCTCGTGGAGGCGGCGGGTCTCGGACGTTTTCAATCAGATTGCGATAAGTCTGAGCTTTGCGAGAGAAACCGTAGGAATGCGCGATCTACCACGGTCGCCTATCACGGAATCGTATTAGGGAGACGGTGTTGACGGTCTCGGCCATCGCGATCGACCCCTCGCGGATAAATTAATTCAGGGACGATGATTGATCTGACGAAACACTACTCGACATCCCGGTGAGCTTTCTAGACGTTATCTGACCCCCAGTACAACTCAACAGAGGAGACAACGTCGTCGGAGAACATTCTGCACAACTCTCACTCCCTGGGTGTTCTGATGCATCTTGTGGAACAACGACTTCTTCTGTGGAATGCCATTGAGTAGCAGGAAAGGCTGTCGGGGTTAAAGCGACCAGGGGAAGATTCATATATACATAAGCATATACATACAGAAAATATCTTCATATTTATATTTACATATACATACATATACATTTGGAAATCTCTCATGGACGTGATTTAGGAATCAGAACGAGAATTTGGCGATCGGATCGCTGGCCGTTCGACAGTCAGATGAAGCGTAGGGTCGAAGTTTAGAAATTTTCCGAAGTCATTCATCCATGCGCAGCGGGACTGAAGAGATGCAGAGACTGAACCTCGAACTCGACTCCGACGGTGATCAGCGAACGTCAGACGGAAAACCTCGAATTTCATTGAGAACACATACATCCATTCACTCACTCACTCGTACACGGGAGAACATATGAATCATATGAGTCGGTCATTATAATCGGTGAGTCATTGGATTTTAGGAGCTTATGCTCGAAGTGAGTTCTTCTATTATTTCACATCATCATAGGGAGCTGAACGATAGATGATCCTTTGTGCCTGGATGGACGAACTGTCCAAATGGAGGAGTGTAATTCGTGTACTGGTGGAATTCCTTCGAAGGTGAGAACACTCGAGCGGACAACGAGTCTTCACAGAGCGCCACGACGCCGTCGGGAGTGAGAGTTCCGACTTATTTTCTCGTTATCGGTTCAAAAGAAGGTATACTAATGATAATGATGATATTGAAAATGATTATTAGTCGTGTGATCGGTGAGTTTGAACTCGCCCGTTGGCCCGTCCGAGGAGAAGAAACCAGTTGATCGCGTAGTTTGGATATACCAAAATGTAAGGCTCGTTGATCACCTGATGATATATCTCTCGACGTTGATATCGATGGAAGCTGTCCTTCGTCCTCTACCCAGATCCGGATTGACCACAGGTCTCTGTAATGAAAGAGTGACACACCAGCGGACTGGTTGAGTTCTTCGAGAAACGTCTACTCTCCCATCTACTTACCTTTTCGGAAACGCTCGAATTCCTTCGAGTGCGTATCGGATTCCGACTCAGGCCGGTTGATGTTAAACTAGACACAAGTTATGACAATTTGACTGTTACGAGCGATTCTCTCATTGATCCAATGATCGATCGAATTACTCATCGGAAGAACTCCCAAGTGATCTGTTGATCGAGAGATCGACCGAGAGTCCGACTCTCACCGTTCGAGACACGGTCAGAAGCGAACTGTATTCGCTGCTCGAGTGTCAAGCTCTGGGTATCGCGGGTTTCTCCGTTTTCGGCTTGTTGTGCCTCCTTACCCGAAGAGAAATCGGTAGAACCTCCTTTCGGAACTGGATGGAGCGTCTAGTTTCGGGATCGTGGAAGCGTTGAAATCTGTTAGCGAATTATCTCCTCTCGACGAACCTACATCCCCTCGACCAGTGGAGACGAAGAGGGTTTGAGACTGGCCATGAGATGACAGCTACGGTGCGAAGCTGAGAAGTCTAGGGAGCGACGCGGCGAACTTCATGTCCTTAAGTGTTTACTGTACAAAGCGCTTTCGTATCCGCCTCCTATCTCTAGCTCTGACCTCTCGAGTGTACATAATTATAAATATTAATATAGACAAAATCGACTGTAGGGAGGAAGGGCTTTATGGTCAGGTGGAAGAGACTCACGTTCCTCGCGGTGTCGTCGACATTCGGTCCGTCCCCGGAGAGCCATGACAAAGGCGTTGACGGCAACTAAAGTAAATGAAATAGCTTATTTAAACGATGGACACGATGAAGGCGATGACGATTATTCGAAGCAACCGAGAGAGGAAGACACAGACGAAGACCATAATTTATTCAACCTTTTTTCGAAATTTATGTATTTACAAATTTATATTCTTAAATTGAGGAAGTTGTAATAAAAGTCATCTGAACAACAGAAAGCGATTAGGTCTCTTAACTTGCGGGTCTCGTGGGAGAAATCACGGTGATAGATATCATGGTGTTTTTGATTCGTAGCTGAGGGCTGGAGGTCCGGGACGAATTCACGCTCAGAACCCCAACACAAATTCTGTATCGATGGAGACGATATGTTTTCCATGGAAAAGGAAAATTAAGTGGAATGGATGGGGTCATTTTCAGCTCATAGGTTTCCTCCGGAAAAAGTTCATCTGAAGTGAGTTCGATTCAATCCGAAGAATTCTCGCGCTCCAGAGGGCTGCCTGACTGATTGTGAGCTGGAGAATGCCGATGCCAAGAGTCAATTGCGGTCGGCGAACAGATTGATGAAATAGCAGGAAGAGAGACTGACGGTCCGACTGTTTGATGGACGCAGCGAGACAGATGAGCAGACAGCGTCGGACCGAACACTCACGGATCGAACACCTCGAACTTTTATGACCGGTTGTCAGAGTTGATATTTATTCGAGCGCCGAACTCCCCCAATCTCATTCGACTTGACCCATGAGATCTTCTCTCCTCCCGGCGCGCATGGCGTATCTAGAGCATGAGCGAGATCATGACTCGGACGGATGATACAATGAGTCGCTATCGCGGGGGATACAAACCCCTTTCGCACATCGAATTATTTGCACCGCAAAATGGAAGTTCGGGTGCCGATGCAGACTCCTCATCAGAAATGGGGCCTATGAAGGAACATACGGAGTCTCGAAATTCGTTTTCTATTCCCGAGGCTCCTATGCCGTTCCGGAGGTACCAGTGCTCAAGATTATCCCCTCCTTGTGTCCAGGCGCAAACGGTCAATCTTGATAGCCTGGATGAGCTTATGATCGAGATCACGGTTTCGAGAACACAAATAATTGATAGATCATTGGGCCTGCGCCCCGATATAGCTCCCGGAACGGCCGAAACGCTGGAACTTGGAGCTTCCATTATGAGCGCATGGACTCGGCGCCCGAATTCAATGCAATAAATTCTTCTCCGAACTAATGCCGGGAGGGGTCGCCAGAGGATTCCGAGGACTTTGGGGAAGTCTTAAACTAATGCGGGGAAGGATCAGATGTCGTTTCGTGCTATAAGAGCTCCCACCCATTAACTGAAAGCCTCCAAGGATACGGTGCCAAGCTCGATACATCGGGGACGAAGTTATTCCGATTTGGCTGCGTATTGATTCGGAGACGGATATACGTGAGACAGAATCATATCATGGGAACCCGCGATAATTATTATTGGGTCGCGATCAACGGAAAACGGGTGTACAAATCCAGAATCTGAGTAAACGCGATATTCGAGGCCTCGATGAACGAGGGATGCCAGTAGTCTAATTTCCATCAAGAGCTAGGTCGGAAGCCCTCGAGTATCTCGAGCCATTGTCCTCCGGGACTCTTCGGAAAATCGAGCTTCCCATCATCCGCTTTCCGGACGCTTCTCACAGCAAGGAGGGAGCAGGAATGAGGTAGCAAGCCCCCGGAAGAGACTATCCTTGTGACGAATAACCCAGGCTTCTGGCGAAAGCCGAGTCCGACGCGGCTCGAAAATTGGACTGATCGAAACTCAGGGAATCTCCCAGCTCCGGTTCGCTTGTCTCTTGGGCTGGTCTTTTTTTGCTACTTCATGAGTTACGATACACACAGTCCCAATTTATTGATGAACTCTTATTCCCCTCGGTCTGGTCTAGACCCTTCCAATGGCTTCCGATCCTGTGACAGTGATAACTCGGATATCACGGGTCGCTACGAATATCGCCGAAGTTTCAACTTCCTACTCCGAAACCCGTTTTTGGTTCTTGGTCGAATCGAAGTCACCGTTATGCAATGGAGCTCGAATCGGCTCTCTCGGTCGGATAGGCTGAGAATTGGATCCAAATGGCAGAGATCGCTGAAGCCAGCTTATGAGGAGCTGCGGACCCCGGTAGTGAAGTCCCACGATGCATCGACCAATCCGGCCTCAGTCAGGCGGGCAGCCCGGCCAGTCGGCCGGCCGGCAGGCAGACTTCAACGTGAACTTCCTGGTTCAGAGGTCCTCCGAGTTCGTCAACCCGGTGAGAATGTGACCGAGCTCAGAGGAGCAGCGGCCCATCTGTCGTCGGTGTCGAATCCCTTGAACTTGAGTGGGAGAGTAGACATGCATCCGAGCTGAGGCGCACTCACTCACACACAAACATACGGTCGTCGACTACCCCGATGCGCTGCAGCAGGTGACCACTACACACATGGGATTCATGGACATTGGGCTCCGGTGCTGAGACCCCGCTCAATGTCGTGCGGCTATTCCGGGATAAATTCGATGATTTTTCCCTCAAGAACAGTTTTAGGCAAATACGATTCTCGGCTAAACTATCAGTCTGCCAGCAAGAGCAATGCAACTTCTAGATGGGATGCGCTAGCCCCATCATGTGCAACAGGTTGTGATCGAACTCCGCGGAGTTTCATGGTTTCTCGCGACAGAGTCTGACTCTGACCCAGGATCGAACGGTGATCCGTCCCTGGGTTCGAGAAGGAATGCGATGGGAATCGAATACGTCACTGATCTCTAGCATTACTAGTTCCAGATTCGACGTCTACTGAAACGGTTGAGCCGCGAATAGACTACGGTTTCCATCCGAGCGATCCACAATACGAAGTCTTCTACGGCAACCATATACTGCAGCCACCGAGCAGCCATCACCTGCAACCGCTCCCACCTCTAGACTTCATAACACAGGGAACCGGGACCCCCATCAGAGGTGGGTGGAAAATCAAGTTCGGGCTCAATCTGGGCTCGGACGGAAAAAATCCTCCGCCGGCGATTCTACCAAGTTTGCGAAGTTCAGCCTCCTCGAACTCAATGAGAAATCATGAATACGGAGTGATGGCCATCATTTGAGCTTTTTTCCGCTCATCGACTGGAAGGTCGACCTCGTCAAATCCCCTTGGGCCATCTTCTCAATGTGCGACTATTCTTTGCTAGGGTATGCCTGGATGGGAAATGAAAGCAGCCTCCAACAAACGAGCGAAACTCCTGGGACGAGCGACGTCCCTTCGCCTCTAGTCGAATGCTACGACAGCAAGCCTTTGAAGCTCGAGCAGATCGACCGAGCTTCAAGGGATGCCACCCTTTTCAGGGATGACCCCGAAATCTCAACGCTCTCCGTCGACTACGATACGAGCATTAATATCGCTTCCAGCAGTAGCGGCAGCAGTACCGACCAAAAAAAAAGGTACGGAAAACTTTCGTCTCGGTGTCCCTCCCATGCTCGGTATCTCGCTTGCTTAAGAGATGAACCACCGCGTATGGCGCCGTGATCTCGACTTCCCGTGCATGGACAACCCCAACTCGAGTGCGGCACTACAGGAAAAATTTCCGCAGGATTCCCGCCAGGAAGACAAACCCCCTTATTCGTATGTGGCTCTGATCGATATGGCGATAAAAGACAGCCCGAAGAAACGGCGGACTCTCAATGAAATCTACCGGTATGTTCGTCCTTAAGTTCTTGGAAAGAGGAGAAGTTCTCTCCGGGAAGTCGCGAGCAACAAACGGCCCGAGTCTTCCCGAGCTCTCCTTGGATGGCTTTGCGAGGAAGATGATCGATCTAAATTGGCTCCTCGTCGGGTTGCCCAATTAAATTTTCCCGCCGATTCTCATCGCCAGGTACATCATGAAAAGGTTCCCGTTTTATAAGAAGGAGCGCAAGGGTTGGCAAAACTCCATCAGACACAACTTGTCCCTCAACCCGTGTTTCATGAAAATCCCACGCGAAGGAGCGAGTGACGGGAAAGGCAACGATTGGACGTTACACCCCGCGTTCCTCGATATGTTTCCTGACGGCAATTACAAGTAAGAAGAATCTATTTTCCTTCCCCCGGAGCGCCTTCAATCGGCGTGCTTTTGCGATTTCGAAGCTGGGAAAATCATACCTAGAGATCCCTCTTCACAGTAGTTCCTTCGAATAGGAGACGACGACGGATGAAACGTCAACAAGGTCCCTTCCGCCTCATGGACTACGCCGCCCACGGGCCGGTCGGCCAGCACGGACCCCCTCCCGCGTACCCGATGTACCCACCAGAAGCATATCAAGGCTGCGTTCCTACGACTCTGTACGAATATTACAGGGAGCAGTCCGTTGTTGAGAACCAGCAGCAATTAATGGCTCCCCAGGTATGCGAGCACCTCTCTAATGACTAATGACAATGCCTTTTCTCGACGAGAATAGATTTGAGTACGCGGATGAGCTACAGGAAAAATATCTGGATGATCGGTCATATCTTTCCTTTGCTTTCAGCCTCAAGGAATGATGACCACTGTGCAGAACCCGAGCTATTTCTACAATCAAACTTACCAAGTGAAACAAGAGGCGATCCCCCCTCCCTGGTCCGACGTCAAGCAAGAATACCCGTGCCTCTGATTCGAGTCCTCCTTACTTGCCGCTTCCGAATGAAGAGACCGCATGTTCTAGCCACCGATGAAGGAAGAGCGCCTGATGGCCTATAGGGCTAGAGTCCTCTGATATAAACCACATTTTCCGAATGATTTTATCCGAACCCGCCGTTACATCTGATCAACTCGAAAGTTCGTTTATGATTATTCGTACAATTACTTATGTACACTTCTGATCGCTCCCATCTCGGAAGTCTCATTGAGCATCGCCGCACCGTCGACTTCCGCGCGAGAGGACTTGCGCCTCAGACATTATCCGCAGAAATCCTCCGGGAGCATGCTTGGGCTCTCCGGAATCGATTTCGCCAGCGACGGAAGTTCGAGCAGCGACGTCCGATGAGAGTTGGGAAAATGTACAAAGATCTCCGGCTAGCTCGAATGCTTTCAGTGCAGGCCGGTGGAATCCGCGGGGCGGTCTCATTGAGATTTATCCCGCCCGCATCTCACGTGATCGGCGTTCCGATATAGGTAGCCAGCCGATGGGCTTAGTCGGACTGGCATACAATGTTCGAACATTATAATCGAGGAATAAATTCAACTTTCAATAATTTTTATCTAGCTCACGTGCTCTCGCAGCCCGGGGAGGTCTTTCCCGTTCCGTAGAGAGCTGAAGAGAAGCTCTTCCCGTCAAAGATCGATCCCGGGTTTCCCAGACTCACAAGGCGCGAATAAGCGGTTGCGGAAAATTCCGCATCGTCGCGACATTTCCTCAAAGTCCTCGGTTATAGGGAGCTCGACGCTCGATGGACAATGCCCTCTAGTTAGTGGAAATACGGTAGATTCATCACGTCTCGTCCAAACGAAACCTCCAGCTTGATTCAGGGCAAGGCTCGCGAAGCAAGCCCGTCTTATGGATGATCTGCAAGAAGGAGGCGCATCGATGTTCAGCCATGGAATTTATTCACTAAAAGAGACAAAAATCAATTCGAATTCTAGCACAAATTTGAATACAATTTGAACATGCACCGCCTCGGCATAAAGGCTGCAGGCCGGCTTCATATAGTCCCGATGTCAACCACTGTCAAACTCCTCCGTATGAGCTCCTGCGACTAAGGGAAGGGCGAATATCCCGGGGCAACAGAGATTGCTTCCAAAGGAGAGATAAGTACTAGAACTTCAAAGATGGGACATTGTGCAGGGTGAAGAGCCCCGTGGACGCTTGCCTCTTGGAAGCAATGGTAATCTGTCTCGAAATCATTGTTTTTTCCGGTCATTTTCTCGCATGTTTGTAAAAAGATTCTTCTCTAACAGATTTTCCATTCTCATCAGACGCGGCTTGCCGCTTCTCCTCGGCACGTCAAGATTGAGCTCGTCCGCGATACATTCATACGTATCCTGATTCCATATAACATTTTGCTCCGCTACTCTCTCCTCAGTTCCGATCAGGGGGATCGACGCAGACGAGCCTAGGCGGAGGCCGGTGGTAACCTTGACTACTCGTTTTGATTCTCTCCTCGACTGACTCGACGAATCCCGCAAGAGCTAGCCCAATACACAAGATGAGAGATGGCCTCCGATTTTTGGGAATGTTTTCACACAATCGTCCCCACGTCATCATTTCCCAACCGCTCCACAGACTTGACCCTCGCTTCCCTGCAGAATTCCTTCTGAATGCATTTGAAATGGCTGCAAGTCTTGCTAGGGTCACGACGGATTCTGACTGCCCTCTAATTTGAGAGTTTCTTCATGACAGAGAGAGCTTGCGCATTGTGCGCGTACGGTACTGGCGCAGGGTCATAACTTATTATTCTGCAAACTTTACCTAAAACTGGGAAAAACTCCAAAGATCGGACTCACTAGCGCAGCCAGTTTTCTCACGGACGTTCTTTGCCAGTGACGATAAAAGTTATCGCTAAAGGATCGTTCCATGATAATTATTCACAAATAATCATTTCGATGAGAATAAAACTTACGATAATATTATCAATAATATCAGTAATAAAGGATTAGAAATCGTGTAGAACTCGACCTCGAACTCATGAGGTGAAAGCATTTGATTTTGTGCCTACTATGACATTGATCTTCTGTCCTCCCTCCTGATCTATCACTCTACCATTTTGTTAATCTTCCTGTTTTTGTTTGTTATCGAACTTTTTTTATGAATATGAAAGCTTCCCCCGTCACATCAATCGATGCTCATTGAGGTTCATTAACTCCTTCACGACTTCCCCGTCTCCGCCGATTGAGATTACGAACTTGTTCCTCTTTCCGCGCGCGGAGCACGACGTCTTCCAATGTCTCTGCCGCTTCGAACTTGCCCTGCTTACGGTAGATGGCGCCGAGATTCTTCAAGGTCGTTGCGACGGTTGCGTTGTCGACGGTGGCTTTGTATTGAGGTTCGGTGGGTGCCGCGATTCCTCCCATATCTTTGTTGAGTTCTCTTTCTTCGGCTAATTGCCATATGGGCTTGTTCTTGGGGTCAGTGGGACCGAAGCGTCGTTCGTGGGCCTTCGTCAACACCTGCAAGACGTGCACTCGGTCAGCTCTGCATCAGACACTGCATTCGGGTTCACGAGGCTCCCACATCGTATAAGTCCTCGGCCCAAAAGGTGCGATCCCCATTTGAGGGCAATCAATTTCATATTCCGTTCCGGATTTCGACTCGCGACAAGACTCACACCGAGGCGTCACCGCAAGCCACAAACTTCGAACACGGAATATCAACTCTGACCCCAGGATGGATAGGGAGATAGGGAGGGAGTCTCAAACGTGCAGTTGGTGCGAAGAAAGAATGCGCTTTCGAGGAGAACCTTCAGATTTATTGTGATTCAGAGCGAGAATCGCCATCAACATGAGATGCGAGCAAGTCCAGACGGGAATAAGCATGAAATCGAGAACACCGGAGACGTTCCTGCGTCTCGACGGTGTTTACCGTGCTATATCGCGCCATCGCATGTATCGTTTGAAACCAAAAATCGTACATTCGCCATTCTCTCCGGAGCGAATAGTAATGATCATTCATGCATGCTTGCATACGTGTATACGTATCATACAATTAAATACATATCGGGAAAAATTAATTGTCGGCGAAGCATGAGCACTTTCAATCCCAGGCAGATGCCACTCCAAGCTGGTTTTTTTTCCTATCGTCGCAGGCATTCTCTATTTCAGCTAGCGGCAGAAAAAGCTGCGCCGTTCGCCTCAAGACTGCTAACCTGTTTGTAGAGTAACTCGGCTTCCTTGTATTTCCCTTGTTTGAGGTAAGCGGACGCCAGATTATTTTTCGTCTTGGCAACATTCGGATCATCGGGTCCGAGCGCTGTCTCGTAGATTTGTAGAGCTCTCTGGTAGTACCTGAAATGCCGGGCGGACTCAGATCAGAAGCCGAAAACTGATCAAAACTCGACGGGGATCGATAGTTCCCGGAAGATAAATTAGGTGACATGAGGGCAGTCATCGTCAGACGTCTGTGAAACTCACTGTTCGACTTCATCGTACTTCGACTGGTTCTGACACAGCAGAGCTAAATTGTTCAACTGTTTCGCGACGTCGGGATGATCGCGGCCTAAAACTCTTTCCCGGATCTGGAGCGCCCGTATACAGAGTGGTTCGGCCTCACGGTATTTGCCCCGTTTACCGTAGAGCACCGCCAGATTGTTGAGCGTAGCTGCTACGGCGGGATGGTTCTCACCGAGTGTCTTTTCTCGGATTTCTAAAGCATCGTTGAGCAGATTGGCGGCATCTCGATACTTGTTCTGATCTCGGTAGACTAAAGCGAGAATGTTCAGCATTGTGGCCACGTCGGGGTGATTGCGACCCGACGTTTTTCTCAGGTCGTCCAAGGCTTGCTTGCAGAGCGGAACCGCTACTTCGTACCTGGATCGTGAGAATTAAATTCGTTCATCAAGGGTTCCCGTCTTGTCAGAACACAGGTATCATCGAGCCTAGGAGCGATACCGACCTGCCCTGTGATGCGTATTGAATGACGAGATTGTGCAGCGTCTTCAAACGCGCCGGAATTTCGTAGCCCGAGATCTGCTGCTGGGCCTGTTGCTGATCCTGAAATTCGGAGGGCTCGAGTTCACACTCAATCCCCTCGAACTCGATTACGAGACGTTTAAGACGGAGCCCACGCTCCTTGAACGGAAGCCCTACAAACCTGAGTTTCGTCTTCTTCGGGAAATCCGAGATCGATGTCGGAAACGCTTTTTGACATGCCCCCTGAAGGCGTTGATCCGCCCTCATTATTGTTAGGGCAGCCGCCGTTCGCGCCCATCGAATCCCCAGTGGTCGAGGCACTCATCATATCACCGTCCTTCGAATCGCCATCATACTTTTTCAAGGAGTTCATGAATTCCAAATGTTTCTTTTCTTCTTCTAGTTGCGCAACGACTTGCTCAGAGCTCTGCAGTTTCTGTTGGGTATTTGCGAGTTCGTCCCTTAGCCACGCGTTCTCCTGACACAACCGCCGGACCTGTGCCCTCAACTTCTGTTTCTCTGCCTCGACCTGAAAGCGGGACAGTTGATTGCGATAAGTTGTGCACCAGATTCGATGAGTCGCCAGTGGGCTCTCCCACAGACTGGAGTCGAGATCTTATTGTTACCTGCTGTATATGAGCGGCGAGTGCCATGATGACTTGCGCCTCACCGAGGCCAAGCTCCAATGATTCCAAACTCCGTCGGAGAAACGTAACCTGTGAATAGGTGAAATCATTCGAAATCAACAAAATGCAATAGAACGATCTTCACGAGCGCCTATAGACTCGGTGAAGGTCGAGGTATCGACGGATCGAGATTGAGGTCCCGCTTGAATGTGATTTCCCACAACCTCTCTCTATATGAGCAGCTCATCTCAATTCGGCTAGAAGAGGGTAAATGAGGAATCTGTTCCAGAAGCGGTAATACTAGTAAAAATTCTTGAGCCATCGGCATGTCCAGGACGGGGACCGAACCGTATTCCCTGGGCAGGAAACAGCGTGAGATCGAGACAAGAACCGCGAGCTGAAACTGAGCTGAATCGCGTCGATTCCTCCAGTATGGAGGCTGTAGCAACAGGTTCGTCGGGTCGATGCCCGTTTTGAATCACACGGTCGTGACGTTCCGTATAAGTGGCTCCAGCGGAAGTCTGACGTTGCGCTACGGCTTCTTTCAATAAGATTTTGCTACGTTCGTCGTTCCTTCCACCGACGCAGGATGAGGAATTTTTCAGGCGGTGAGCTCCATTCGAACTCACCTTCTCGTCAACAACCGAATTGTTCGCATCTTGAACGGTGGCAAGGCCGTCGAGGATGGAATTGTGTTCGTTTTTAGTTGTTCTAGACCCTGAAAGGAACGGAACCTTGAGATTCACTTGCACCACCGGCTTCTGATCCATAAAGATTTCTACGTGCTCTCCATCGCGCGGATCAGGATGCAGCGACACTCTGAGCCTACCTGGATGACGGTCTTTGTATTTGCGATGATCTCGTCCTGATTCATTGCTGTCATTTTGCCGATGTCTTCAATCCGTCGGATACGATAAGCGCGCAACGTTTCCGAAAATACCATCAACTGTCAGTCCCGAAGGTTTTCCGCCTTCCCTACGAGCAGCGAATCACAGCTTGGCGACCATACTTAGCGACCACAACAACTGGAAGAGAGATACATTCCTAGTAAGGTGTCATCTATGCAAACGAACGATTCCAGGAGACGGTAGAGACATTGATTTCCCCCGACGCATCTAGGAATACCGCGGGTGTCAGGGATTGAGTCGTGCAGAGACGCGTCGAGAGCCTCTTGACTCGGAAACCCGAGGCGCGTGTGAGCGGAGGAAAGGTACAGAAAGGAAGCACTTCGACGGATCAGGACTGGCGACGAGTGCCTTGGCAGCTTTGTCGGAGCTTCCTGTGTAACACATATGCGCGTTCCAGAAAGTTTCTAGTCAATGTTCACAGCGGGAACGGCGAAAGTTCCCGCATTCTTCGATCGTTCAGAGCTCGTTGGAGCATCGGATTGGATCGGGTATGCTCGCGCGAAAAGTATTGGGCGACGCGGGAAAAGTATTTTCCATTCGGAGGGATCTACGTATGGGTGAATGATCTGCTGCGGGAGGATGTTAGAAAAATTCACGCTCGAGATCGGTGCAGCCGAGGATGGAATTTTGTTGACATCGTGCGAAGTTTCTGCAGCGAGAGCGGTTTCATCTCGGGAAGGCGGCAGAAAACCACTTCACTTCTTCCCGCTACAGAGAAACGCTTGGTTGAATTCCGGACAGACGCTAATCTTCTTGGATAATAGAAGTGGCTGAGAAGTAAGACTCAGCTCACGGCCACATAAACGTCGTCCACGCAAAACGGCCACGGACCGAAGTGGGAGAAACGGCTAATATATTCCAATGAATCAGGTGGAACCAGCTCTTCCAATTACGAACAGCGCTATTCCGACATTGACGAACGAGCAGAGCTGAGCCAGAGGAAACTTTAATCAACTAGCCGGTAACATCTGTCTCAGTGTCGAACCCACTCGACGTCACCTTCACAGAATCGGTGCGTCGATTTCGGAAGCAAGTTTGACAGGCATGAACTCGGAAAACAATCGTTCAGCCTCTGTAGAGCGAAGAATACATGTTTGAGAGAAATCAGGTTCTCCTGTTTAGCTCACGGCTCCATTGGAAATCGTACGCCACAGGGTAGAGAAGACTTCCCAAGGGCTGTTGATGCCGAATTCACCACGTCTTACCCATAGAAAGTCTTACACCCCGGGGATGTCTGCTTCGGAAATACCATGCGATTCGCAGACAAGTGTTTGGGTACTTACCTCGAAATTTTCAGTTCCGCACGACACTACACAATCGGATGAACACGGAACTCGTAGTTGCACTCAAATGTAAAGAGACCGTCCGTCGTCCACAGGAGGGGTGCGGCCATATTGTGAGTCATTCTACGAGAGAAAAAGACGACACAACAGGCGCATGCGCTCTTGACGTTTACTTTGTTGGACAGCGGAAGAGGCGGGAAAATTCGAAAACGCAGAGGGTAGTCTTGGAGCACGGTGTTCGGTGTCTTATTCGCTTGCGGAGGAAGACAGGACGGTATCAGTACCGGTCCTTTGGGCGATAATAAAAATTACAGCGCGGAAATGCCAAACATGGGGTATGGGGAGAGGCGCTCCCTCGGTGCTCTTCCGCATCCCCAGAACGCGCTGTCCAGAATGAGGAACTCACAGTCAACCGATGAGAGAAAAGGTTGGAGACCTTCCATTATGGAGAGTACAGCAGTTTTTTGACGAGCTTAGATTCTACAGTCCAAAGGGAGGCGCGGAGCCCTCGAGATCAGTTCGAATACATGATAATCAAATCGGTCCTCTTTAAAATCGGGAATTGCTGAGAATGCGGGTAAGGTACCAAACTGTTCATATGTATGTAGTTTTGAAACCGCATCGTGTCGTCCAGGAACGTATAGATGGAGCAGTGTGGAGACGAGGAAAACCCGCTATCGGAAGCAGCCTCCGCGGTGTTTTTCTTCTGCATAGAAATCGACCCAGATGACGACATGGAGAATATTTATTATTTTCCACAAAGGAAACGTTCCTTCAACATCACGTGGAGCCCATGAATTTCCCACACTCCTTGTTCGGCGAAGCCGTTGGATTCAATGACAGTTAGTCACAGGTATCGTTCAGAAAGTTGGCGAACGCCTGCGGCGAGCGTACGCATTCCGGGTGAAAGTCAGCGCACTCTGCAGTCCAGAACTAGAGTGGCAGATCCGAAGGATTCGCAATGGATGTTGACGGGCCACCTTCACGAAAGCTCCCGCGAGGAGAGCTGATGATTCTGGTTATGTGCATTCCCCAGAATTCCGTCCGAAAAAGATTGAATCATTTCTCTTATCACAACTGACCAATAGAAAGGTTAGAGATTCTCATCCTGACAGAATATATCGACGTCGAGTCGAGATCTCCACCGCACCAGCCACAAGCGGAACTCGCAAGGCACTCATATCTGACAGCGATCCTGCCTGGTTCGCGGGAAAACTCCCGAAAGCATATATATCATATGTCACGAGCCGTTTCCTCTTCTCGGGAGGAAGAGAGCGCAACACGTTTCTAGAGTTCGACGCTTGGAACCTGATAAGTAGCTCATTCCGTCGGACCGTATGGTCTTCGCTCCATTCTCCCTCATAGAGGCTCATTGGTCGTCGCTTCATGGCCCCCCCGTCCGTCGATTGAGGTTGCGTACTTGTCTCTCTTTCCTCGCCCGAAGCACCACGTCTTCGAGGGTTTCTGCGGCCTCGAATTTGCCTTGCTTGCGATATATGGCGCCGAGGTTTTCCAAAGTCGCCGCCACGATCGCGTTGTCTACGGTCTCCTTGTAGCGGGGATCGATTGCGATTCCATCCGTATCTTTGTCGAGTTCTCTTCTTTCGGCCAACTCCCATATGGGTTTGTTCTCGGAATCGGTTGGGCCAAAGCATCGTTCATGGGCCCTCGTCAATACCTGCAAAGTGTGCAAACGGTCAGCTCTGCATGCGGTAGGCGTCTTCGAATTCTGAATGCTCGAGTATTCGACTCCCCGGGCGTGAAAGCAAGGAAAGTACGACAGGTTGGGAGAGGAATGAATGCGTCATGTCTTCCTCGACTTTTCGGCAACCTTCCCCCTTTGTTCATGGAGCTGATTATTTTCTGCTCCCTAATTCTAGTAAATGGGAAGACGACACTTCGGATCCAGATCTGCATCAGAGTGAATGCTAGCAAGAAGGACGCCACGAACCAAAATAGCCAGGTTTATTGTAGTTCTGAATCAAATTGCCATCAACAAGCGCTAGGTAAAAAACTGAGAAAAATGAGAAGCTTATCTACCACTCGGAAAAAAAATCCCGTATGCGCGACGGGGCGTCCGCTGTACAACTATGGGTTTTGTGCAGGCATCTTTGGGTAAATGGAACGACTTGTACCCCATAAATCCAAAATTAAACAGTTTCAGACTTAAGCTGATCACAGACCAAGAATCCAAAAACCGATGCTCGGGCGGAGTATCAACCTCCGAGATCGAACCCTATTCCACTCCCTCCACCCACTCAGAATTGCACTACCTATTTCACCTGACGGCAGACGAGGAGACGTTGCTCGTCCCTGAAGTGCTAACCTCTTTGTAAAGGATTTCGGCCTCTTTGTATTTTCTTTGCTTGAGGTAGGCGGACGCCAGGGAGTTTTTCGTCTTCGCCACATTCGGATCATCAGGTCCGAGCGCCTTCTCGTAGATTTGGAGAGCTCTCAGGTAATATCTGTCGAGGCGTTCATAGAATTACTCCCAATATCGTGATTTGAGATCGACCTGTGCTCTATGGAGACATCCGTCACTCGTCCGCTATACTCACTGTTCGACTTCATCGTATTTCGATTGGTTTTGACAAAGGAAAGCCAGATTGTTGTACTGCTTCGCGACGTCGGGATGATCACTGCCCAGAACTCGTTCTCGGATCTGGAGCGCTCTCTTGCAAAGAGGTTCGGCCTCACGGTATTTGCCCCGTTTACCGTAGAGAACAGCGAGGTTGTTCAGCGTCGCGGCCACGGCGGGATGATTCTCTCCGAGCGTCTTCTCTCGAATTTCTAGAGCTTCGTTCAAAAGATCAGCGGCATCCCTGAACTTGTTCTGATCCCGATAGACAAGGGCGAGGATGTTCAACATCGTGGCAACGTCCGGATGGTTCGCACCTGAGGTTTTCTTCAGATCTTCCAACGCCTGCTTGCAGAGCGGAACCGCAACTTCATACCTGGAGGAAAAAGACGAACTTCATCAGGGTCCCCAGCCGCGACGAGCTCGACCTTCGCGATACCGACCTGCCCTGAGACGCATATTGGATGACAAGATTGTGCAGCGTTTTCAAACGTGTCGGAATTTCGTTGCCCGAGATCTGCTGTTGGGATTGCTGGTGGTCCTGCAAGCCCGGTCAGGTGAGCCCTATGAAAAATCAGCGGAAATATTTGACGATGAGACAACTGGATGAGGACTTTCACGAACCTGGCTGTTGTCGTCTTCGGGGAAACCGAGATCAGCGTCTGAAACGCTCTTCGACAGGCCTTCAACAGGAGTCGATTCTCCTTCTCCCGCATTCGCGCTTCCGTCAGTCGCGCCAGTCGATTCTCGACCTTTCGAAGGACTCATCGTATCACAATCGCCCGAGTCGCTATCATACTTCTTCAGGGAATTCATGAATTCCAGATGTTTCTTCTCTTCTTCCAACTGCGCGACGACTTGCTCCGAGCTCCTGAGCTTCTGCTGAGTGTTTGCGAGTTCGTCTCTGAGCCAGGCGTTCTCCTGACACAGCCGCCGGACCTGCGTCCTCAACTTCTGTTTTTCAGCTTCGACCTGGAGACGGTATCATTCAGTCGCATCGGGACATCTCGTATTTCTGAGCTCGGAACTCGCGCCAGGAACTGGGAAACCAGTGGTCTCCTCTCTCTCCATACCTGCTGTATATGGGCGGCGAGGGCCATGATGACCTGTGCCTCACCGAGGCCGAGCTCCAAAGATTCCAGTTTCCGTCGGAGGAACGTAGCCTAAGGAAGATTTGACCAAATCGAAGTCTTATCAAAAATGGAAACTCCCCATTCCTATCTCTGATGATGAATAATCGTCGATTTACGCATCATATACCCTTGGCTGGACTCCCTCGCGTTCGCAGCCTACGGGGGGAGGGAGGTCAATCTATCCGACTTACTTTCTCATCAACAACCGAGTTGTTTGCATCCTGAACTGAGGAAAGGCCGTCGAGTATGGAGTTATGCTCATTTTTGAGCTGTTCAAGACCCTGGAGGGAAGAAGATCGATCAGCCTCGTCCGGACTCCCTCTTTCGATTCACACACCGGCTCAGCCGCTCACTCGCCACCAGATACTGTCATCATGTGGACGTAATACCGGGCTCACCTGGATGACGGTCTTCGTATTCGCAATAATCTCGTCCTGATTCATGGCAATCATGATGTCGATGCCTAAGAAAATCCAGAGGCGGTTTTCGCGCACGTTCACGTAGACAGCATTCACGAACAGATTCGTAGTTTTTCCACGTCCCGTCCAGCAATGATCACAGCTTGCTAACCATGGCACACGACTGCCCAGGTACGGCTAAAAGCGGAGACATTATTTGGTTGGGGCAATTTACAGTTTATTGCGTTTTTATCGATTGAATAAAAGATGGTCTGAAGGGCATCTCCGGGACGAATCGATTCCAACATATTGTGGTCCAACTCATACGGAAGGGGGGGAGAGGTCGTCGCCCGAGATTCGATAATCTCTTGAGCAGACTAGTATGATTTCCAGTTCAAAATCGGAGTCAGCAGGATACAGATGAACGTCAGTGACGATCGCGGACAATTTCCGCCATAACGACAAAAATCTGTTTTGAAAACAGCAGCTCTGGGATTCTCCAGAATCCGCTTCGCAGCTAGGCTCCGTCGACTTTCGGCCGAACGGCAGTCTTCACGGGAATGAAACCTCGATCGTGAGGTTAAATCAGCTGTAGCTGACGGCCATCGGGAAAACGTTCTCGCGCACGCCCCAAGGACTCAATTCGATGCTTGAGGGCCCTGACTCAGGATGGCTCAAGAGATAGAATTTTCCCGACTCCCTTTTGGCAGAAACTGTCGAAGGGGCGAAGCCACGAACGCCGGAGTTGCCCAGTCAAGCAGACCGTAACATCTGTGACTCAATCAGACGTCCGCGAAACCTTCTCGATTATCTCGACGCGCCAACGAATATAAGATCCTGTGGCAGAATATCTCAGCGCTTCTCTGAGATGTTTGCCTATCCTATAGAGTACTGCTGGAGAGCAGTCTGATCGTCGAAGGAAGTATAGGATAGCGTAAATTGGACTTCACACCTGAAGGATCCATCACGCCCTATTCCCTAAGATTTTCGCGGCGGGGAACTGTCTGCCAAAGAAATTCGAGTTCGTACCTCACTAAGGTGTCGGATGCTCAGTATAAGGTTCCCGCTCCAACACGAAAGCACGCCATACGATCAAAAGTAGATAGAGTTACACCTGTCCCACAAATGCTAAACTTCGGAAAGTTGAAAGCTCGAAGCCCAGCGGCGGCTCCTTTCCGCTGGATTGTCGGCGGCACACTCTTTGGAAGACATGCTGAGCCTCCGCCGCTGCTGGCAGTCACTGGAGGCGCGCGAATTTGAATTCATGAGCCTAGAGGAGCCCAAACGTTCGTCGGCGAGCACACTCGACTTCCCTCAGAGGTGGCTGTGGGGAAATCGTCCTAGGAACCCACTCGAACAGCCTTCGTAGGGCGCGCTCGGGTCTCACCGAGCTTCAGGGAGATCATGAAGCACTCCGTGCCGCGTTCCTGGAAACCCCCGAAAAGGATACATTCAGAGCCCCCTCTCGCCCTCATGAATCTGTCTGTCTAAAGGCGGGGAAGGACTCCAAGATTCCGAAAAGCAACACCAGCAGGACTCAACTCGCATACATCCAAGCCTACGCTCATCAGCGCGCTCGAGGAAGATTTTTTTCAATCAGAATCTGAGCTCTAGACTCTCTCGGCAGTGTGCCGGCAAGAGTCACATCTACCTGTCCCTGACGAACCGGAGCTACTGGCAAGGCGCATCTCAGTGAAGGGGCAACGTCTGAGGCCTAGCGATTCGATGCTACGTTTCATCCCGGTGGAGGTCTCGATGTCTGAGGGCGAAATCGGGAGAATGCAGAGATTCGGACGATTAGAGAAAGGGTTTGGATGCTGTATTCTCTCGCGAAGTCGGGACTTTTTTGTTCCTGATGCAAGGCCGCCAGGAAAATAAGTCCCACGTTCAACTCGTTTAACGGTTTTCCGGAGTGGAGGACATAGAGCTCCAGAAAATATTATTGGTCCGCTGCAAAGCCGAGTTCTGAGCTCACAATGAGAGAGATAACAAACGATTGTCTCGTGTTTATTAAGAAGAGGGAACAAATTCGAAAGTGGTCAAGAGCGTTTCCGTTGCCTCCCGTGAACCAAATCCGCCGCGGAGACCGCTCAGCGAGCGCAACAATGAACTCATCACCGGACTTCCGGGTTGGCGACGGAGACACCCACGGATTGATAAGACTCTCCCTTGTACCTATATTGCGAATCACGAATGTCTCTGTATATCCTCGACAGGTGAAAGAAGTCTAGGAGGCGATTCCTCAGACGCGGAGGTCGATCGCGGGTAAGGTCCTCACTTTTGCAGCAAAATATCTCGCGGAGTCGGAAGCGACGGTAAGGACTCGTTTTTTCTCTCGGAAGCGACTCGACCTGAGCACGTTGAAAAGCACCGTATCGCCGCGCGGGATTAACGCCCGCGAGCGTCGCACTACCGGGTTCCAAATGAGCTTATATATAAAAAATAAAGAATCGGAATGCAACATCGCTCAGTTGGAGCTGTTCACCAGATTCTGGTAGTACGTCGACAGAACTTTCCACGCGCTCGGAGCCATGAAGCCCTGGAACGATGATTCGAGGAGTCAATCGAGAAGTTGTGTCTGATGAGTTGGTGATCATACCGATCACTAATCAAGTACCGGAAGGACGGCTTGGATCTGGATCTTGTGTGGTGTTCTAAGTTATAATTCGATGCCTACCTGGGGCGGTTCCTGATTTGATCTCGCCAGACTACGCATCTTGGTCCCCGAGATGAATTCGAAATCTTCCTTCCGGGCAGGGTCGAAAAGACTCATTTTCTTCTCTTTCTTGTCATAAGCGGCCACCTGTTGGAATATCGAATGCTTCATGAAGTCTGTCGAATCACTTCTGAAGGCCATGGAATCCGGAAGGAAACGACCGGGACAGACAGATCAGTTTGTTTTATCATTTCGAACCTTGAACGGGATAATTTCTAAACCACGGAGCCCGGGTGCCATCGTGAGGACTTTGCTACCGTGAGTCGGTTCATACAAATCCTTCTTCGTTTCAGGGTGGGGCATTCCTGCTGGATCTCGACCTGGGAAAACTTCCGGTGTCAGAACCCAGCCGAAAATCGGGAGGAAGATCGAAATGTGAAAGATGACTCCCGAAACACCCACCAACAATGTAGAAATTCGCTCCGCAGACCATGCGAGCTTTTGCGTGCCATTGGACTTCTCGCGGTCCGGCGTAGTGCATTGGCGACGGGAAAATCGCTAGAACTGTCAGCTCTGGGTCAAGAACCCCTTCTTGGAGAACGCATTTGTGTTGTTGGATTCGAACAGCCAGAGGGACATCATCGTCTTTGGTCCAACCACCAAGCGGGTGCAGCAGGAGCACCGGACGCTTATAGCCGCGTTCTTGTAGTTTCTTCCGGGTATCCTGCCATAGAACATGAATCTCAGTTGCCGGTCTCAAACCATCAGTAGATCGCTCGATGTCCCCGCTCCGACGAGCGTAGGTCGTGAGTATATGCCGCATCGTCGACTAACCTGCATGAGCAGAGCGTGTCCGTTGTGCACTGGGTTCCTCAATTGGAACGCGAAGACCGCATCACTGCCCATTTTCGAGAACTGGGCCTTCAATTCCTGAACGACGAAAAATGGACAGATCACTGTGAGATTCTGGTCGAAAGCACTCTCGACCGCAGCGATGAAGACCGAGATCAAGGAAATTGAGAGAAGATCGAGTAACTCCGAATTCCCTATGACCTCGGGTCGGCAAGTTCCGCGCATACCTTGGGAGTTTTTCTGTATTCATCAAGGCCGTCGTGCCAGCGTATCCTTTCGAGAACCTCGAGATCACATCCACAGAGCCAATCGCCGCTCTCCATAATCATCTGGAGCGCGGATCAAGCGATGACGGGTTGAAGAACTCGCCGTGCGTAATGATGATACGGAGAAGCGAATGCCTCCAATCCAAGTCCAGACCTTACCTTTATGTACGGATGACCAGGGTGAGTGATTTCGAAAGTAGCGCCGCATCTGTTCTCTTTTCTGTGTTCGTAGAACTCGGGATTTCTCGCGATAGCCAGCGCTTTCCCCTGCGAGGGAATAACATCGGATTTGAAACGTGTGGGGCAACGAACGTCTAGTAACACTGTCTGGTCGCTTGAATGCGGTTTCGCAGCCCGTTCCCGGCCCTTACCTTGTATCTGAGCGTGAATGCCTTCTGGTCCACGAGTCGTTCCTTGTCTTCTGTAGCGAGGGGCAACACAATTGGCAGTGATTGATTCGTGAAACCCTCTGAAATTCCAGAGTATTATTGAAGAAGAACATGATAGACATTGGCATCAGAATATGCCCGCGATAGTGACTGTATGGACGACATATTCTTGGTCATGAGCGACATATAGGCGTTCATTCGTGGCCGTGCTTCACCTTTGAATAACACGTTGAATTGGAGACATTGGAGATATTCACTCTCCCGCATGAAACCCTTGAGAGGTGTGGCCCATCCTTCGCTTAGCACCTGTAGCCACTGGGTATCGAGCTTGGTGATCTGCAGGGTGAAGGTGCATTACACTCCGTATCTTCACCGCCATTCGCGGGTTCAATTAGGTTCGGGGGAAGAACATATATGTACGTAGGGGTTGAATCATTTGATCAGGTCGAAGCAGCGACTCTGGAGCTTACTTCCACAGCGGGCAGGGATTCAGCTTCATTCTTGGCGGCTTCCAACTTCTCAGGAGCGACGAAGAGCTCATCCACAGCATCGCCCACGGTCTCGGGAAGGATTTTCTGAGATACCACTTGGTATTAGTTGATTTATCGATAGGGGCTCAACTTCCCGAGCTTCCCATCAGAGACGGCATTCCACACACGAATTCGATCACTTACCCTTTCTCGGAGCAAGGTGACGACTCGGTGGACACTTTCTCTCTCGGTTTCTAGATCGGTCCTGACCTCGAGCTCTGGATTCAGAGGCGACTCATAGGGCTGATCAATACCGGTGAAACCTTTGATCTGGCCAGCGCGAGCCTGGAACGGTGTGGGGATTACAATTTGAGGTCAACAAATCGGACCCTCGAGTCCATACATTGCTCGAGGCAGTTGCCGCGAAAGGATATCTCACCTTTTTATAGAGACCTTTTACATCTCGACCTTCGCAGACGTCCAGAGGCGTGTTGACGAAGACTTCAAAGAACTTCAAGCCGTCTCGCTCGTGAATTTCTCGTGCCAGTTGCCGGTCCTGCAACAAGGAGACTGAGAATTATTCCGGTCGCCCTCAATCGGAAAACTGGATTCCGGAAGTTCAGCCGAGACCGACTCCGACCCCCAGTCAGGGTCGAGGCCGCACGAGTTGACAGCGAAAGAGAGCAGGGACATCAATATAGCTTTATTCTCTTTGGCATAGAGAATTACGGAATCACCTTTGCGAATGGCGAAATGAAGCTCGTGATACACACGACGCCGCTGTCCGCGAAGAGTTTGGCAACTTCGGCAACACGTCTGGAACCGAACGAGAAATCAGTATTTCGATAGGCGGCCATAGCTTGAAGGGGTCCCTCGGCTCCGATGTTTTCCCGCGTCCGGGAGCGAGACTTGCTCAGACTCGGTGCATCCATGAATCCTCACTCTGTGCTCGGGACGCGACTCATCGGGAATTACCTGATGTTCTCTTGACGGTCTTCTTCACTGAAGCCGAGGTTTTTGTTCAATCCGTGACGTATGTTATCTCCGTCTAGTGTATAACTCGGGATGCCCTGCTGGTTCAGGAATTCCTCGAGACCGAAGCTTAGCGTCGTCTTGCCAGCCCCAGATAGACCTGAAACGAATGTATTCCAACTGACCTGCTGTCTCAAAGTCGCGGATAACACTCTTTTATTACTGAACTCACCCGTGAACCATATCGTGCATCCTCGGAAGCCTCCCCTTTGCCCGAGGATCTTAGCACGACTGTCGCGACTGATCTTATTCTGCTGATAGGTTACATTTGTAGCCTTTTGACCCTGGAAACATGATGAGCGAATTGGTCAGATGCAGCTGATCATCAACGACATCTTGTTCGCCTGCTCGCTACCAGTCCTCGTTGAACAAAGGAATTCGTCGGAAAGGTATTCCCGCCACGCCGCCTGACATCATGCGCCGAGATTCTCGGGGTTCTCCGACTAAAGAAAAGTCCTCTAAAGGTGACCGACGAGTGTCGGGTGGAGTTTTGATTGGTGATATTCGCCGTCTACCGCATGACTAGGCTCAATAAACGAAATTACACGATGAAGAATGCAATTTCAGAAGGCGAAACCCGAGGCGTGACCCCGCGACAGATCATGGTGGAGGAGGGAGGGAGTTCCCCAATTATATCGAACGTACAAGGAACATGAGTATGAGATCTCGGCGCTCGAAGGACCGGGAGCGGCAGGGACGATGCGGCTCTCGTCCAGATCAAGGCGGCCAGCGAAATGAATACGGCGCTTCCATATAATTTATACACCTGTCATGCGTGAAAATATGGTACGCGAGCGATAGCCGTCCAGAGCCTGGTCCTTCCGGAAGATGCCAGAAACGACTCTCACCAGCGATCAGCGTAGAGCCTTAAGGGATTGAATCTCAGAATACGTCCTCTTCCCCTTGACAAATTACTCGATGCGTCAACGACCGTCTCATGACATAGTTTTCCTTCCGTTCTAATCTCGGCCGCGAGAAATAAGAATCTCTCTTGGAACGAGCCTGTTCACGGCACAGCCGCGTTTTTTTCGATCTCAAGCATCATCTTTCACGGAACTAATTTCTGTTCATCAGCACATATTCCACGTAGTGAGGAGATGGTCTAATCTGAATCCTCGCGGAGCGGTGGAGCGCCTCGGCAGTCCTAGATGCTGAACGCAGCATACGATACGCAGAGTGATTTCGGTATCCACCTAATCTGATGAGGTTGAACAGGTTCACCCAGATTGTATCGAGATGCCGCTTGTGCGAGAAATGCCTGAGAATCCTCGATGAGTCTGCTGTGCCCCGAATCGAGGGGGACAGCGCGCGCCATGTTTGGATTTGACTCCGAGCGCTCCGATGGACAGGTAGAACTATTGGATCGATGCGAGGCGGAATTAATATCGCCCCTCATAAAAGGACGCGCGTAACAGGAGTCATATCTCGATTGCTCGTATAAGTGGACGATCAAGGCTGATTCGCACGGCGTCCTGGTTGGACGTCACGGTCCATATGTTATCCGGATAATTGATGAAAATGGCGGCGCCTGCCAACATCACTGGAGCCAACATTACGCGACTCCCGCTACTTCGTGAAGACTTTTCCGGAATCTAGCCAAGTTCCGGGGGCACTCCGGAAATTCCTCGCAAATTAGAGTGGTCGAATCATAACACTTTACGAGACTGGTCCCGAATAAGCATTGAAGTAACCCAAAGAATAATTGTCCGAGCTTCCAAAATTTTTGGGAATATGCGGGGCTATCGTATCGCGAGAATGAATATTTCCAGCGGATTCAAAGCCCTCCAATGGTCACATATTCCCAGCGCATTCGAAGGGGGAAATGGATGGCTAGCTCTATACACATGGCCGGGACTTTGCTCCTTTCGCACCACTCCGGTAGCGAAGTCGCCGCGCTGTCGCGACTGACAGCTACTCTCGATCGCCATCATTTCCACCGGGTGGTATCCAGTGTCCATCGAGGTCCGCTCGAACGTTCGAATCGGAGCACTATCGCCCCTCCGGGAATTTATGGCAGAAAGAGAGTTGCCTCACTCTGCCGGTAAGATAAATCTTCAACTAGAACTCACCGGTTCTGGTTTCGGTATTCTGGAAGCCATCCAGCCAATCTGAAGATCCGATCAAGCACGCTCTCAGCTCACCGACGGCATACGGATGCCTCATGCAAAAAGTTTCGTGTGTTCCACTGTGGCTACGAGCATCAGCTGATTAAGAGGGTGAGAGTTGTTCATCAAAAAGGCGAGAGAGCTCTTTTGGGAGAGGCTAACGGAACACGAGGTCGCTGCCCGCCGCGACCATCCAAGGCTGGACTTCCGGCAGCATGTAAGCAGCAAAGGGCGCAGCACCCGCACTCTGGAAGTGGAAGGAAGATCCTCCGACTGGATCAGACCTTGAGCACCCAGCTAGTGCGGAATTTGACGAGGCTGTGATTCGGTCAATCGTCCGCGGAAGATAGTACTGGATCTCGCGATCTGACCGCCGGCGCGCACCAACTCTCCTCTTTAGACTAAGTGAGACACGTCGATGAGCGGAGCCTCGCTCATTCGATCGGTTTCATCTAGGGCGACATCCGAGAGGGTTGATAGACGAGCTCCACGTCACCTCATCTTTCGGATGGCGTCTTTCTCCGCCTCATTCAGGGGTTTGTCACTGACCATATCTCCTATTCAGAGTCGAGGAAGAAAAAATCTAAATCCGGAAAAATATCGGAGCCAGATAACACTCTATCCTCGAACGACTCAAGTCAGATGAACATCCAAGCCCGCCAGACCGACTTTAGTCCAATGTCAACCGCGAGGACAAAACCAACCTGCACGTGGATCGACCCGGGGAAAATCCTACGGATAGGCGACCGAAGAAAAACCTGACGCTCCGGAAGCGCTCACCCTTAGATTAGAGAACCGATATCGGGGTTCGTGTGTCGGGTCCATCGTCTCCGATACTTCGACTCGTTCTTGCAAGACTTGAACGATCTAACCATCCTTAATAGCTTCGCCGCCTGGGAATCGGATGATTCTTTCTGGGGGCGCCATGATTCATGATTTTTTCTTTCGAACTCTGTCTGCCCCAGAGAGTTGCGACTTGCGACTCGGAAAGCGCGGGCTGAAGAGTCGAGCTTTCGTCATGAACATAAGGGAGGCGATCCCCCAAGATGCGAAGCAATTTGTAACATGGTTGATCTGACATCTTTCTTGCGATAGTGAAAGCTGGCCGAACTCGCCCCCAGGGAAAGAGCGGCGACCGATTGATTAAACGCACTTGGAGAGCCGAGCTCTGCTGCTCTTCCGGGGGAGATCGATTTGAAGAGGAACCCCCTCCGTGGAGACTCCACAAGTTCGGTCGACGGCCCGAGTCGTCCTCGGGTTTCGTGTCATGCCACGGCTGCGCAATCAGAACTTATAATTTTCCGAATGAAGGAAAGCAGCGATCAGATCTGCGCCGCCTCAAAGAGCACCCCTCCGTCAGTCACTGCTGAAAGCCTCACTTGGCTCGACGCGGTGCTCGATGGTACGATCTGGATTATTTGCCCGAATGGACTGCTTCGGCTACAAGTAGAGATTTTCTCCAGCGAGTCCAGAATTGAATGTAGAGATGAATCTGCATGGACGGGCAGACGGAGAGCGAGTTTCCGACTCTGATATTCGGTTCTACCTGGGTATCACGTACAGCGAGTAGGGAGTTGAGGGAGACTTCCTAGGATGGGACGGAGACAGGAAGGTGCACCGTGGCGTTTCCAGACAGATTTCTCCCTTTGTTCGCAAGCCTGGACGAATGAACTGAGAGTGGAGCGCACTTTGGAAAGAGTCCAATGCATCGAGCCAAATCGCGGGGAACTGATTCGAAAAATGATCTTCTGTTCCGCTCACAATCATCTGCTGGAAATCGAGCGATTAGACGGTCGATGGGATGCATCAATACCGTCGACCTGGATTCGGTATCCGGAAACTGAGTGCATCCGGCGGTGTACTCAAGCTATGTTCATGGACAAATATACCTACTCGAGGGCCCGAGACCCTACTGAGCTTGAGAAAAACAAACAAGACGAATGGACCGTGAGCTGAGACTCCGTGAGCTCTCTGAGAAGTTATCAATCCGCCCCTCGTTGCGAGCGTTCCGAAAAATTGGGCCCCTCGAACAGCCGCAAGCTCTATCGGAACCTGAGTGGAATCGGGTCCCGCTAAATCGATAAGAAACTGAATACGGAGGCTGGTGATTCGGCGATCATCATTATATGACTCTGTTGATAAATGTTGTTCTTAGCGACACCTCTCGATTATTGTTTCAGCTTCTGTTATCAGAATCACGAGAGTGGCGATGTCTCGCCATGTTGTAAAATCTGCGGTCAAATGAAACTCTCCGGGCGATTGTGGTAAAGAGTATTCCGCTCTTCTTGCGCTGGCGTTTCTTTCTAATCGTCAAAAAAGCGGGAGATCCGACCAGATCAAATATCGCTCGAGGGAGATTGACATGAATTTTCTGGGAAAATATACAAACCCCATCAGAATCCCGCGACTGCCTTGCGTTTTTTATATCGAGCCGAACGAGGGTCAACTAGCAGCCGCTGAGACTCTCGCAACGGTCAATCAAATTATGTGCCCCCCCTCCGAGCGAAAATCTCTTTCCCGAGACTCGCGCCTCGAGCTATGATGCATCTGCAACTACGATACGTTTTCGGACAATGGTTGGGCTCTTTGTGCCCCAACACTGGTCGAGTCGAGACCCGGCGACCTCCATCGATTGTCTTTCGCGCTGTCGATACCGATTCGCCACCCTCATGAGCTAATGACTTGAATTGAAGTGGAAGTTTCCCTCAAATTGAAGCGAAATTCGGAGGTGAAAAGAGTTCGCGCGGTCCGCTGCGGATTTCGCTACATGTTTGTCCCGGAACACGACGGTATCAGTAGAAGTTTCCAAATTTGAATCATGGGCAATCATCGGTATGTAAATATCATTGGAGCTCTCTGCTAATGCAGTGAGCCATCCGCTGGATGTGAGGATTCAACGTTCAATTTGATTTGTACTCACAGCTTGATATTGATAGTTCACTTGATTAATCATGCTTGGATAGTGGTACGCTTGACTCCGGGAATCGTGGGTAGCCTGCTCTGTGACTCGATTGCTCAGCTGGCAGCTTCGAGAAATTCGAGCACGGAACTGCACAATCGACGGAGGGAATGACAGCGATGTCACCGGTCTGACGATCGAGTAGTTAGAAGCTGCTCAACGAAGACTATAGCACTGTGCGAAACAGAGAAGAAGTTATTGGGATATTTGCCGCGCGATAGCCGCTAGTCTGACAGTTTCCCTCCCTCAGCCGCTAGCGAGCCAGAAAGCCTCCTCACCCTTGCCCTGACAGCACGTCTTGGAGTGCCGTGTGCGTTTTGACCATAATTTTAGTATTGTGGCTACACTTAAGATTCCACGATGGATGCTAATTCACCGATAGAGTGGAGGACGATTTCTCTCGAAATGTTCGCCCCACTCCCCCGGCTGTTTTGGTGCTCCCGGGAAGAGGATGTCTCTAAAAGCTTGGTCGGTTGGTATTGAGAGGGGGGCTTATCCGATTTTACCGGCGAATCAGCGGTTTTTGGGAAAATCTCGTTCGCGGGCGCGATCGTCGGCAGATCATGCTGATGGAATTCAGTTCGCATATTCCCTTATCACGCCAGCAAGACTCGGGTGGAGCTTGTCAAATGGTTTCCGATTCTCTCTAGAGGTCCGATGTCCAAGACGTGAGCTGTAACGTCCATCATTGAGGTGGAAGCGAGCCCATCCCCCGAGTCGTGCGAATACTCTGTGCTTACCGCGTTCGATAAGATTCGCGAAGTTCACTCACGCTCCCCTCGCCTGACCGGGACTCGCCCATCCAGTCTCTCGAATCAATTTCGGGCTTCCTTCGGATTTTTGGCTCATGAAACAAGACCGCAATCGCTACTGAAATAAACCTTACATTCTACCCGCTCCGGCGGCTATCAAAAGTTTTAAGCAGGTCAGATCGGCTCGACCATTTCTGAATCGCAAGGGCGGCGCAGACACAAACCACCAACAACTGATATGACCTTCGAATGCTTTCCCTGGCTCACGAGCCTACACGTTGAAGCAACGGACGGCTTACGGACAGATAAGTGAGTGATTCCCAGTCTCCGGTCTATTCGTTTAACTGGCAGACTTGGGGAAGCTCTAAAGCGGCGCCCATCCGTTTTTTCGTCCAGATCGGAAGAGCGAGAACCGATCTCCATTCGGGTTGGAGATGCGACTCGATTGCTTCTCGTAATCAACATCGAACATTCCGTCCACAAAAAACGATAGATATCATTGATTGGAGATTGAATAAATCTAGCCCGATGTTGATCAGGGAAACTTCCCGACAGGAACCTGCGGAAAAAGGGTGAGTCGCTGTCCAGGCCGCTGTAGAGGCTTCTTCCCGAAGAATTTGAGCGCTCTCGACGGAACTTCGTTCCTTGCGCGGTGACGCGGTCATCACCGCGGGACTCGCTCGCTTGACCTCGTTGTCCTGCAGCGGATCCCTGACGAGAGCAAAGACGGTCTGTGTTTTATAATATTTTGCCATCACTCCTCGAGCAGGTTGCATTCCAGCCGGCTGTATCGTAAACCGTCGCAGACTGGAGACAACTTCGTTTGCCCGACAAGCCTACAGCCCACGTCAATAGGGAAATATTGGCTGAAAGAGATCATTCCTCCATTTCAGGTCGAGAATCACAGCATCTAATCGCCGAGTCTTACTTCAAGTGATACATTTGAGATCCTCGGCGATTGATCACTTTCGGAGCGGTAAGGCACTTGGCGGAGTCGTCAGAAGATCTACTCAGAGTCATCACGAGATTCTTTGTGGGAAAAGCTGGCTAGTATCCAGGCTGGAGACGAAAATGATCTCTATCCTGATCCTACACAGGAGAGATAATGATGATAATGTCAGGCTGCTGTTAAGCTTTGGCGCGACGTCATGTGTCCATTTAGTCGGTGTCCAGACCAATTCATCTCATGGTTATCGAATGTTGTTTTTTTCTGGCGCTCTGAGTATAACTCCTGCTTCCTCCTTCATCTCTCGTATAGGATAACCCATGGAAGCCAATTTCCTGGAGAGTACAATCATTTGTATTCGACGAATCTGGGCAAGTTTTTGCTCAAATGAACCATCGAGCATCCGTCCTTGACGCATCACGGAATCGTCAGAGCGTTGGATGAAAAGAAGGACTCTGGAAGGGCGAAGTCATCGCTGAAAGCCAGCAAAAATAGTTGGCACACATTACGCTGTACCCGCTGGGGGAAGACTTCTAAGATCTATCGGATATGTGTCCCATGATGTATGTATAGTGCCGATCTTCTGGGACCGAGGGGAGTGAGAGCGACCCCGTCGTCGATCTGGAACACCGTGATTGGAAGCTTGTTTCGCATGCAGATTCGTTAGCGTGAATCCGGCATGGAGGACAGCCACCTGCCTGTACCGATCATATCCAGAAGGACTCTGGGCCCTACCATAAGGCTTTGCGCATGATCCAGGATCTCATGGAGAAGCGCGCTTATCAACCGCGCTCGATGCGATAATCGGTGGCTCGATAATCCGTAGAAACCGCAGGTTGAGAGAAAATCTCGAATAAACGCGGATGACCAATACCGCGATTATTTGCAGAGCCGACATATCACAGACGAACAGTTCGGCACTATACTGCTTGTATCGCCGGGGCCAGCCGATATTTCTTGGTGGGAGATCGACGTTCCTTTCGGACACATTACGCTATTCGTCGGGGTAAGCCGGGATCGACTTATGAGGAAGCAATACCCTGCCCCGCCGTCAGCGGGGTAATTACTCACCAGAGAAAATTATTGGGGCAATGGCAGTGCTCGACGCTCACCGGAGTTCACCTCATCGTCTCAAGGGGGGATCTTGTTGCGGTGATGGAACAGCGGGTATCTCAAAGAATCCGTCTGATTCTTCCATTTCGAAAACTCCCTCCACGGAGCTCGAGCCCAAGGATCGCAGAATGAGTTCACAGATCACCTCACGGGATGAATCTCTCCAGAGAAGGAACTGCTGAGAATTTCCACTTGCCAGGCATGAGGCTTTTCGGGACTCAAATATTTTTGTCGGCGGAAGACTGCGTTTGGAGAGCTCGTTCAAATGACTCTCACATGAAGCATCTGCTCCCGGCTCTTTCCATCGAGGGATAATCATGCGACTGGGACTAGACTCCAGGAAGCGAGTGTCACCGGCAATTCATGAAATGATGTTTCCGACGGAGAATTCAGTAATTTCGCTCTCGTGACATTCAATGAACTGGTTAACATTGACTCCCAACCCATGTAGCACCGTGACAGAGTCAGAGGCTGGAGTTATCGGAAGGGTGTTACAGAGTAAGAAACCCGGAAGCCGCGCCGCTATGGAATCTAGCGGTGATATGATCGGCGGCTTATTATCGAGAACAAAGAGATAGCTTCGAAGAACAGTATGAGTATCGATTTCGCAAGTCGGCCACGTTTTCCTGGCAAGCCCAGCCCGCGGCCGCTCAGTTGGAGCATCTTTCGCATCTCATTCCCTGTTCAGACAACTTGTGGATCATCCTTTGTCGTGGATGAATCGTGAGCGGTACCCCACCGACGAACGTCAACTCTCTGATGAGTTCCACGAGCCATCACTCGAACGCACCGTTGTAGAACCAGCCGGAGCAAAGACTTTTTAGCCTTGTCAGAGAGTACCCAGCTTCTGGGACCTCGGTACTAGGATATTTTGTGAACTCGAAGCTCTTAGAAGCCGACGATCGAACTTCTGAGTGTGTGTGATTTCGCTTAACTGATGCAGAGAGCATTCCGAAGTCGTTCGATTCTTGTCACATGTCGCTGATGTACACGTGAAACACATCGCATCTCACCTTGGATCGGAATCTCGTCGAGTTCGAAGGGAGACAAGGAACGAACGGTATAGCATCCCCATCAGAGTGCTCAGTATCCTGCCACTATGCATCCAAGTGATGCTTCGTGCGGTTTCCGTGCTGTGCCCGTGTATGCACCCACAACAATGCATATCGAAGAGCCTGAAAATCAGCGGAATAACAAGTGGTGAGTATTGTCTCGAGCCAGACTCCTTTCCTTGGTTCGGTCGTGGGCGCCCCTCCCTTCTCTCGAGAGGATTGCGGGACAGCATCAATCGTGGCGGGTGGGAAGTTGTGTGATCCGGGGTGGAAGCTGTTCAAGATCTCGAAATTTCAGGAAACGGAAATTAGTAGTCTTCCTGATCTGCGTTCTGCTGGTCGCCAGCCCATTCCTCGTCTTGTTGGTGAGGCACTTCAGAACGTGCCAGACCGAAGCTCCCAAAGGAGCCCTCGCTGATTCAAAGCGGCTGAACGGAACTGCCGAGCCCGATGTCAAGATTTGTTTTGTTCAAAGTCCAAACGGAACACTGGTACCAGGAGATTGCCCGGTGCACTTGGTGGGTGCGATAAGCGACTTGAACTCGAAGATAAATTTCCAGAAACCCGAGGCTGGAACCACGGGATCTGCCGAGGAGCAGCCTCCAGGCATGCCTGCTCCGCTCCCATAGACAGCATCTGAGCGAGTCTTCGGGTGCGCGTCGATGCATCTGACGCGGGAGAGAAGTTTTACCTTAAATCGTCTATACCATATTGTGCCATCCGAGAATAGAGGAAGTTCTATGCTCTCGCCATTTCCTGTAGAAGGGGTGAAGCAGTCTTATCTCCGTGTTGGAGCGCTCCGGTAGATCTCAACATGGTGCCCATTCTTCACCCTGGATACGCATGACCGCCGATACCTCGATCGAGCTCGTGATCGATTAGGGGGGATTTTCCCGGGAGCTCGAGGCCTTCTTGGTCCCTATACTCCAATGCGGAGGGAAGTTTCTGAATAAAGGAAGCTCTCGCCAAATGATGTCCGCGAGGATCATTCTGTCGTCATTCAAAGTCTCCTTCCAGGGAGGGAAATTATCTCATCCTATTCAAGGGTACGGCTCCTCTAGTTCGGGCATGGAAGCTTCCGGAGTCGTTCTTGCGCGGACGTTCGATGAAGAGGAGAGAATCTCTGTTTTAGACAGCTGTGGGATTTCAGGAGATTAAGTAAGCTAGTGGGTCCAAATCAGGTTTCAAATGGATTATTTCCGTGGAAATCGGGCTCGATGATGGATCGATGCTTCACGACGGCAGCATTTTCCCTTGGCTTCCGAACCAAGTTCTGGGCATGCGCGAGGGTTCGCCATCATGGGAATGCGTCGGAAAATCGTTCTGTGCTTTTCGAGCCTACAGAGGACTGCCCTGGACAAAATGAACTCGCGGAGGGTTGGAGTCTTCTGAAATTCAGATCGGATACTCTGTGCTGTTCGTTGGAACAGCGACCCCCCCTGCCCAGCTCCTCTATGACGCTCGCTCGCATGACTCCAGAGTTGTATCTTTGTCCGAATAACATCCGCTGATCATGGCTGATCTTTATCTCAGTGTTCCCCCATGGGTCCCGCCCGGAGACGGGCCTAACCCGCAAGACAATCATTGGTAAGCGGAGACTTATGTTGTACGGTGGATGATGCTAGCTACAGAATTCACAGGCCGCGAGTTTATTTCCTCTGAAGGAAGAACTCCGAATCCAACAGGTGGAATGTCTTGGCAGTGACTTTGGCGATCACAGCTCTCTATCTCGCTGGCTCGTGGTCTGTTTCCACGGTACCATCGGAAGCCCAGACATTGCAACCGTGGGCGATGGGCTTCCTCATCAGTGAATGCCTCGAGACTGATGATCTAGTCTTCAAGCCGAGCTCAGAGTGTCCAGTCTGCCCAGGGAACCACGTGTCGATGATCAATGGAGCCATACAGCAATATCTCCTTATATCGAAGCTGCCCCCCGACCGAAAACTCGCCATGGAGGCCGAAATCCACGAAGCGTTCCTCCTGATTAAGGAACTCAATCTCAAAGAAGAACTTGATGCAGAACAAGCGGATTATACGGAAATCCAGGACGTCGACCGAAATGTTCATGAGCCTGAATGAGTGAACTAGTGAGTCGGGGAAGGATACGGAAAGTTCAGAAAACTATCCTCAGAAGTGTACCTTCTGAGAGAGTGATGCCATTTTACTTACACAGCAGCCTACATTACTTATACTCATCATTAGCCACGGAAGTCCGGAGGTCACACATCTCCATCGTTCGGCGATATTCTACGAACCTCGGGAATTGTGACGGGGGACTTCATGTAAACATCGAGTGCTAAAACGCCAACGGCGCGGCTCTCTTTTCGTTGTGTGGAAGTAATCAGACCATGTCAACGACTTTATCCTTGACAGCGAGCTTTGTCCTGAAGAGAGCATCAAACTGTACGCGGAAAGTCATAGTTTCCCCAGAGTTTTACGTCTCAAGAAAGCATAGCAGATCTCGCAAAAAAACTGATTCATCATCATACTGAGGCTCCTCCGAAGTCCCAAGAGCATAGTTCACTCCAATCGTTTTCAATCTTCCAGAGTCTCGGGCGTTGGGTACCAAAAACCGACTCTGCACAAGCGTGTGCGCTCGGGAGCTCGAGAATCGGCGGGAAAGTACGCTCCGTGTGGAATGTGCGAACGCTATACGAAGCCAGACATCGCCCAAATCAAGAAACATTTGCCCAAGTTTGCGCCGGATGAGGCGATCCTTGATAACCATGTACTAGACCGGAGAATTCTTACTTAGTATCCATACTCAACGCAAGATGTTTATTTTTGTTACACGATTCCGCGACTACGGACGGCAAAGTTTCACGAGAGCGTCGAAACAGTCCTCTCCTTGGAATCTGACAGAAATCTGGGATTCTCTCAGAGAGTTGGGATTTTGGTCATTGGATTTTGCGCATTCGATCGATTTCTTCGTTCAGGCTCGGTCGTATAGTCAATCGTAAACCTGTCTCGCAGCGGCGAAGGCTGTCGGAAGGCTCAACGACCTGCGAAGCAGCCTAGCGCTCACCCTTGATCGGAAATGCTTAACGACTCGCGCGGGCCGGGGAGCCGTCACCATCGAAAAATAGCCGAACTAGATTCGGAATCGTGGGGATCATGCCTAATAATCGGCGGGAATGGGAGGAATCTTCGATATACCGTGTCGTGTCGCGAGTTTGCTCGGAGCCGCCTCATTCATCCGTCTTGTGAGAGGAGCTCTTCTAGAAGGGGACTTTTTATGAAGTTACTTTCTCTGATCAAACAGAGGAGTCGTTCGGCCACGACCCTGACTTCGCTCGGGAGTGTCATCAATCCGCTGAATCGGTCTCGTCTCAAATCCACTGGGTCGATCTTCAAGATCTCCAATTGGTTCCAGAAGAAGGTCCACAGAGTTTTTATCAATTGTTTGTTCTTGAGACCTTTCACGCCTGCAATGAACAAATTAGGTCTTCAGAGTCTTCCACGTGGAAACATTTCAGGCTTCCATTGAGCGAGGCTCGGATAATGGGATATATCGCCGGAGGGTTCGAAAATCCTGCAGTCGCCCGACTTCCTTACGCGGATTGAAGAAGCTGAAGGCTCGAAGGTAGGCGAACTCCTTGGCGGTGACGTTGAGTTGTTTCACACGATTGAGGAGGGGCAGCATCGACCTGAAGAATTCCGTCAGCAGAGGATTCTCTCCCGAATTCGTGATGAGACCCATGTGGTGGAATCCAGAGCCGAGATCGAACTCCAAGAGCGGTACGAAGTTCTTCGAACGTCGTAAAATCTCATATATGAAGTGCAGGGAAGCGTAATTGCGGGCCAACACCGTCCTATCGGAGTTGGCGACCCGGCGCAGTATCTCGATTGACCGGATGTACCGCATGAACTTCTTGAAGCTTTTCTCGAAAGCTTCACTCAACTGTTTAACCGACCTCACTATTCCCTCAGTACGTTCCTTCCGGGGATAGAACTCCTGTGGAAGAGAGTGCCTTCAGCGGACTTGATTTGGGAATATTCAGCTGCCAATGCAGCTGGTTCCATATGGGTTCACTAGGCGATTACTCACGAGTCGTATGTGCTCGGTCCGTATGAATGCTTTGCGAGCCTCTTCCTTCAGAGTGAAATTGAGGTCATCGAGGAAGATGATCGATTTTTCTTCTCCTGAGGACGATAAGAGTGTTTTCTTCTCTCCGTCTCATCGTTCCCGAGAGGAAGTGATCTAAACACATGATAATACTTTAAGTCTCAAGTCTGGGTACTCACTTCTTTTCTTGATCGCCGATTCCACGCGCTGTTTCAGACTACAGAACCGACATCTTCCGCAAGCTGTCGCGTAAACAATCAAAGTGCTCTGGAATTTGCAGGATCCCTCCGGAATAGACCGGCTCTTCACGGAAAGTACAAAAGAGCTGGCGCAGCCTCTACAACAATATACGTCATAGTGTTTGCCGCTCGCGTCTTTGCCGCAAATCTCGCAATCTAAAGAGGTTACGCCCAGAACTTCGTTCTGCCAGGGAGCGTGGGCCGCAGCCTCCCGGGGAGCGGCCAAGATCCGCGAGATGAGGCTATCGGCATCGTGGTTCTCTCCAGCTGATGGCAAACTGTCACTCGAAGGGGAGCTCGGCGAATGTCTGTGGAAGAGCTCGATGCCCGGGAGCTCAGCGTGCTCTCGTGGACGATTCGAGGCGGCGAAGCCGCATCGGTGAACCTCATTGGTCCGATATTGTGAATCAAGCGTGGCACTTTCTGAAGCCCACGTCGCAAGACCTGCTGGAAGCTCGCAGCTCTCTGCCTCTGAAGATCCGAGGGTCCCGAACGGAGGCATGTCCGGCGCGTAATTTACCGAGCAGAAAACGAGACGGACGATGGATCGGCTCAACGATCTGAGCTCAAATCCAGACTAGGGAGAGAGGGAATTTCGGAAGACAGTCGCTCTCCGATAGGAGTTCGGACTGCTTATCAATATCGGTGAGGAACGAAACAGCAAAGTTCACAAGAAGCTGCTTCGACGCGAGGTAGCCGTATCAGTAGTTCGATCAGGTGGCTCATCGCGTACCTTACTGCTGAACTCCTGGAACCTGGACCGAGGTCATTGAGATCAGAACGATTCGATATCACACACGGATTCGGTCTTCTCTTCGTTTCGCGAGTGAGTGAGTTCTTAGTCGACGAAGGATCGATTGCTCATATGTGTGAACGAGGTAGATGGGATTCCGATTCACAAGTCATACTCATTCATGTCGAAACTTGAGAGACATCCCGCCAGATACCTTCTCAGAATCAATTGTTCTGGTCGAGTATCTTGGTTTGTGTTCGGGAGCAAATCAAATGAAGACGGTCGGGCGAATCCTCTCGCGCCGGTCGAATCTAAATTGTCGAGCCCGTCGGCGAACGGGATTTCAGATTTCATATCGATTCGCCCTATCGGAAACGCCTAGGATTCGCCATTGAGTTGAATAGCTGGTATCCGTCGGGAATAGAAATGTCGGATACCTAGTGTCTACACATATTCGTTTGTACTAAGCCCTCTTACTGCTAAGACTGGTCTGAGCGTCTCAACCGAATCTGCTCTTCTAGCAAAGCTTAAGAGCCGTGGAAAACTGAGAGCAGTTCAAGTATCGTCGAGGACTTATGTCGGCATGTTGACGGTGTAATGTTTCCGAAGATTCCACTGATGCTCATCGGTGCATTCTCCGCTTGTCAATAGATATGAGCTCGATTTATTGCCCAATCATCAGAATCCCTTCGTTCGTAGAGAACATCCTCGGTACGGAGCCTGACAAACTCCAAGATTGTCTTTTTCTCTCCCGATACCTAGAACGGCTCTGTTTGCCGGAGTCGAGAATCGGACCAATGGTGTCGCTCGCTTTGGAGCCCACACAAATCCAGCTTACGGTAGCAGAAACCTGCGAGAACCTCTTCGATTTGGAGCAACTGCCTTCAAAGAATCACATCGGGAGCGGAAGCCGAGGCTTCGGCATTTCGTAACTTTCTTCACGGATCCGTGGAGGACCCTCTCAACCTCCGTCGGTTTTCCGGAAGCGCAGTCGAAGACTGAAAAGCGTTTTGAGAGGCTTCAATATGCTCCGCTCTGCTCGTTAGCCGATTTTTTGCTCGAAATCCCTCCCTCCGAGAAGTGAATCTTTTTTGCGGCTAAGCGGAAGCGCACCTACTACTAGCGGGTTGAGGGGTACCGAAGCCGAAACAGGTCTGGAAGGATACGCGACTCAACGGCACACGGCTACGATCCTTCACAGTTTTCGCAGCGAGACCGCGGGCTCAGACCGGGCAGGAGCGATCGTTCATTTTGCGACGAGATCGACTCAGCGAGCTCGGAGGATCTCTAGAAAGTTGATTTCTCAGATATCCGTCTGCTTTCAGAGAAGCGAACACGAGAGAGGGCTGAGATGATTCCGGGTCCGACCTGTCTCGAGCAGCTAATTGAGCTCCAAGTCATTGTCGCTCGCCAATCCGCTCCACATCAGCGTTCATTCCCCCACCCCGGTTCGTTCGCTTCAAAGATGCCGAAAATCTGACGAATCCATGAGAGGGCCGCGAGAGCTTGCGCCCGCTGCAGATCGATCATAAGGCGAAAGCGGCTGTTCACGATCTCGAGCACGATGAATACATTTCGCACAAGAAGCGTGCATTGCTCGGAGAGAGGGGGCCCCGATCGAGTGCTGAGGAATCATCCTCTACCGCCGAAACGTCATCAAGCTGGCTAGGTGGGCGACTGCCCGACGCTCGATGGAGATCCGCGCACAACGGGCACCTGTTGGACCCGCGGGTGATGGAATTAGTCGATCCGGACATCTCGATTATCCGAGCGGTGTTATGCTTTCAGGGATCCCATCGATTCGCTTCGCTCCAGCTGTCCCGAGTCGAAGCAGATGTCATTGCTATCATTTTACAAATAATCAGGACCACCCGAAAATATGAATATATCGAAGCTTTATTCGCGGAACACATATTCGGGATAGACACTAGGACCGACACTAGGAAATAAACGATCGTCTTCGGATTTCCAAAATGGTACCGATGTTCGATTCCGACAATCGGACCAATAACTTCATTGGCTCGAGGCGGGTGTGCGTGAACACGAAAATTTCAGCTCTCTCTCGCGAGCGGACGGGTACTGGTGAGAGCCCCGATATTTTCTTTGGGCTTGAAGCCGGGGAGCTGCTGCAACAAGAGGAGGAAGCGGAGGCCGAGACGTCGGAATTTCGGTACTTTCTCTATGAAGGTACGGAGGACTCTTGCCACGTCCTTCGGTGATCCGCCTTCCGCTCGAAAACGAAGTAGAACCCGTAGAAGAGATCTGACCTCCTCCTCGAAGGTCTCAGGCTCTAGAGTAACGTTAGTGATGAAAATCCGAAGTCTCAAGAGAGCTTCGGGTTCGTTCTCCTCGATTCGGGCGCCGAAATTTCCCGTGCTTTCCGGTCTGGCGCTCAATGGTGAAGACTCACACGGTCCGGATTCCGCTGCTGGAGACGAGGGTCTACTTTTGTCACGTAGTAGATGAGAGGAGGCTGCTTCCGCACACGGGAAATCGGAGGCTCCCAGGCAGCCTTCAAAAGTCGTGCTCTGATCCTGCTCACCGGAGTCCATGATTCGCAGCGTTGAGTTCTTAGTTCTCGAAGTTGAGTCAGCAGCGTCTGTATCCGTTTTGAGCGGAGACTCCCTGCGATCGTCTCGTGTTGCAGCTGATGAGCTCCTGTCCAAACTCGTGTCTCTTACTTGATTAAGTACCCCGCCCTTGCCGCTGGGTGAGGTGTCATGACCGGCGCCGGCGGGGTGACGGAGACCGAACCCGGAACACTTCTGGAGGGATAGGGCATTCTATGACGTACCGTGCTCACTCTTTCCGGTGCGAGGGTCTTGCCATGGTCTGGGATGGATTACTCGGGACGGAAGCAGCTCTCCGGGTTCTGGAGGCACAAAGGGGAAGGAACCGCCCGCAGACCGAGACGCGCGGACCGCCCACCGTCCGTGCGGCCGGTTATCCTGAGGGTCTTGCCTGAATCAAGAATCAGAAAACACATGCGGAACGAGACAGAGCTTCCCTGACAGAACACATCTCTCGCGCTTCAAGGCCTTTGATCAAAGCGCGACGTTCATTCTCTCCGGTAAGGTTGAAGCTCTCGCTCGGTCCTAGAAAGCGCTTGCATAGCAATCAGTCCGGGCAGCGATTCGATTCGGAGCTTATCGACCCGACTATGAGAGCTCGATGGTTTCTGAGGAAAGGAGCGAGTCTGAAGGCCCGAAACACGGTACCGAAGGGAGCTCCTGAGTGGGGATCAGCCGGTAAACTGCCGACCCCCCGAGTCGTATGCGTCGAATGAATCTTTCCCCGATTTCGGCGCGATACTGGCTCATCTCGTTAGACTGAGCGGAGCTTCTATGATTCCGGGAGCCTCGTAGTTCGTAGCTCTGAGAGACATGGATCAGAGACTTTTCAAAGAGTCCAAATCCGCATCCAAGGCGAGCTGAGACCCGAGCCTCTCGTGGCTGCTTGTGGATGGCGGACCTCGATACCCTACCCGCAGCCACCACATTCGCTCATTATATCAGGCGGTGCGATCCTCGATGATTATATTACCTACATTTCCGAATATGATATTCTTATCATTCCTTGACATGACCTACATCTTTCTCATGCAAGTGACCCGGATACTTTCATGCGAGCCAAGCCTATTCAGGGATTTTCCCGCAACCCGACATGGTCAGATCACGGAACTGTCTCTGTGGGCTGGCACGCTTCCGACCATCCATGTCCACAGTATTCAAATCGATAGTATGGTATGTGATTCATTGTGTGGTAATGGTACATAGTTTCGACGACTGAAAAGAATTATCACTCTTTGTACTCATTCACTACTCTCAACACGACAGTAAATATCACGCTCCGCTGTGAAGTCGAGCCAGTGGCTGACTCTTTTGTTAGTTCCACCACAGCCATATCATGACCGTGCAATATCATGCGTCGTACCGGGTACCATTTGATTGCTCTCTCAAGATCACCACCGCTATCTTCTTCTATGATCATGAAAATTCGCCCGAGCTCGGAACCTGCTGTGGGCATTCCAAAAATCGTGGACATACGATCCGGAGATACGCGACTCGGAATGAGGCGATTCGGGAAGTCGGTTCGGGAGCGTTCAGCCAGAGCGGCCGGAGCATCCAGGGAATCCAGGATATATGCATACACATCACAAACATGGGGATGATTATTTATGGACATCACGAAGCGCACGCCTCATTCAAGCACATTGACAGAATGCGCGGGGGGTGCAGGGCACTTCCCCGCTGCTGCGTATTTCAAGGCTCATGAGACTCATGAGCATGGTCCAATCTCTAGCCCTATTCTCTGGCGTGAGTCCGCGCGACATGTGAGGCGTTTCAGGGATTCATTTTGAATTACCTATACGAGAGATTGAAGATTTGTGAGATACGGGATGTCGGATCCCATATCGGGAGCTGCAGAAACTGGTCTCTGATTCGAATCCGAGTGCATTCACCCATCCAGATGAGACATCCCGGTCTCCGCTCGCCGGAAATCCTACGGCTGCCGGAGTAGCTTGGAGCCGCAAGTGTGATGCATGTCTCTCAGTCAGTGAGTCCGAATGCCGTTCTGGGAAGCTCAAACCGGAAAGCGCTCCCTGGCCCGGACATTGCTCGACGCTTCCTGCGACCAAAGAAGCAAATTCCTGCGAGCCGCCTACTTGACCAACTCGGAATCTCCGAAGTGAATTTCACTACGCTGCGTTAGGAGTTAGGAGAGAGTATACAGGCGAGACGCATCCTCTAAAACAGGGGTGTCAGACTCAAATTTTTGGCGGGCCACATTGGAGCGCCGCAGCTGCCCGCGGGCCACATGAAATTTTCACTTTCGTATAGAAGGAGAATATATGCCGATCGTCCATGGAAAAATGCTTTCCTACCCTCCGGGGATCGAGGGCGAACTCGTCTGCTCAGTCTTACGGGGGGTAACATCCAGCCGATCTCATTCAATTTCCAAGCCCCCATTTGAAAGGGTCGGCTTCGAGTAGTGGCGGGCCACAAAGAGAGATGTCGCAGGCCACATGTGGCCCGAGGTTCACGGATTCGACACCCCGGCCCTAGGACAATTGCCCAGCGCCTCACGGCCGAAGGAGCTTCGTATTGTGGTCCGGCTAGGCGAGACTTGATTGTCAATTTTTCTCGTTTGATCTATGCCTAGGTTTTTGATTCCGAGCTTAAATCGCTTCGAACTCCGATCACTTACCTTGACCCGTCGGAACTTCTCTTTGTCTATTCTCGGGGATTTAGAAAGGCTCCAGAAATCCAGAGATACCGGTGGGTCTCCGGAGAGGCACATGCTTCCCGGCAAGGGAACTTCGCTTGATAAGACGTGAAGTAAAGAGCAAGAGGATTAGGGTTAATGAGACTGGCAATTTATTTTGCCAAGACATTCCCGGCTAGCGGAAAGCGGATCGCACGAATATCAATTAGATATCGTTTTACAGAAATGATGCAGTTTGAAGTATTATTGGGAATTATTGTTTCGCTGTTCTCTTTCTGTCGTCGTTGTTACATCGACTCGATGAACCTAGGGACGGCGCTCTGCTTTTCTCTCTGAATGTCTTAACATGTCGAATATCATGGTATTTCCATAAGTACTATTCTACAGGCGCTTACATCTGCATTCTGGTAAATTGGATATTTTCGAAAATTGGAAAACTTCTGTCATGAGAGTTCCTCGACGACTCGGGGGGAGACGCACACGATGGGTGGAGGAAAGAAGAAAATTTATTTACATGGCTTTGGTTTGGAGGAAGAACTCTGCCGGAGCAATCATTCTCATTGATTGATTACACGCTACTCCTCGTCGACTAAATTTCCGATCGATCAATCAACGGACGCATATCCCATCGTCTTTATCGGATTAATTATGAGAATAATAATGATTATAATAATATTACAATCGATCTTTTTGAGGGGACACTTAAACGACGGAATCATAATATTCGGTTTGTGGGTTCGAGAAGAAGTGAGAGTCTGTTGTCGCAAGATGTTGATCCCGACTGAATTATTATCGACGTCACCTAATGCTCTTCGAAAAATGAAAACCTAACTTTGGAGAAAGTACGCTCCCGAGCCAGTATAAAAAAGCTGATCAATCAAACATTCAAACGATCAATCGAGCAATCCCTTAATTTTCCGCTCTCCCGAAGGATTGTCGGATACCGTCGATGCAATGACTTTCTCTGAACATTCAGATATTCAGCCAATGGATGCTTTGGTCGACGGGTGATCAATCGAGGAATATCTGTCTGATATGGATCGATTACTATTTTCCCCATTTCGTTAACATATATCGATCGATTGATCAATCGATTCTAAATCGATCATTGAATCGATTCATGATTCAATGAGGTCACCATGGATCAATCATACATTCATTGGAAAATCATCAGAACGGATAATAGTAATCCATGCATTTTTTTCTCACATCCGGTTCTACCTACGGATAATCACGAATTCTTTAACTGTCCTCCCCGCCTAGGGCCCAGACTGGGCAAAGTTCGATGTGCCGAGACCGGAGGCAGGGGTTCCAGCAGGAGTGGACAAGCACGCAGATCCATTTCCACGAGTACATGAGGTTGAAGACTCGAGCTTTGAACACCTCTTGCCGCCACGCGCTTGTGCGTCCGTAGTTGTTGCTGTCACTTTTCGTTCGAGGTGGTTGTGGTGGTGGTAAAGGTGGTGGGGTGTCGATAAAGATGCTGATAACGGTATTGGTGGTCGAGTAAAAAGAATCATCTTTACGATTACGTCGTCGTCGCCGTCATCGGTGGTATGGATCGTGTGACGTAGACTTCGAGTCCGAACGGTCGAGGCTCATTCGTCCGTTCGACTGTCGGCATCGCTTACTCGCGCTGCAAGCTGACTAGATCGTCAGGGGCGATCCATGGCTCCATCCTCTCTCTATATACTCTGTGAGCTATGATAAACTATTGAAGGAAAATGTGCATGAGGCTTCACTATCCCTCCGTCATCCGATGATCGTTGTTGTTCGATGTCGTCGGCTCGTTGACGCAAACGATTTCTCATCCAGAATCTGCGGAGGCTAGCAGGCGAATGGATTGGATCAACTGTCGGATTCCAGCGCGGACTACATCACATTTGACGGCGAATCCGGAACCTGCGTTTGTGGTTCCCGTTCTCCCCGAGGTGGACTGGCGTCTTGCTTCGAAATGGGGAACCAGATCTTCTTCGATCCTTTGACGGGAGTACCTGGACTCGATGGCAGCTCGGTCTTGTCTTCTGTGATCTGAAATGGATTTTTGTTATTATTTCACGCTGGAGAGTCCTCCCTATGCTCCAAGGAACCGAGTTGAAGAACCCGGGCAATGGCTCCGCGAATTCTCTCTCTCATCTACAGCTCATCACGGGGTCAAAGTCTCTGGAAACCCACCGGAGTGTTGTCTGAGGTGATGTGTTCATCGGCCACATCGATCTCCTCGTCATCTTCGTCTTCCATCATTTCCGAGTCGTCGAGATCCGAGCCATGCCCACTGCGATTTTGGCGGTCGACGTTCTGAGCCGCGGCCAAAGCGATTAGTTTATGCATATCCATGGGCTGTCCCGGTATGACCTTGCCGATGAAGTTCCTAATTTCATCGAAATTCGCAGCCAGTGGACCTTGGAGACTTCCTTTGAGCGGGGACTTCATTCCGATCATTGAAGGAGGGGTATGCTCGGATTCGTGCTTCTTTAGATGTCGGTCCAAATTCGTCTGTTGGCCGAAACAGCGGTCGCAAAGGGAGCACTTGAAAGGTTTCTCCTGTTGGGAAAATTGGAGGGAATCCTCTATTTAGTTTCTATGCCCCGATCGCTACGGGAAAGCGAAAAAGAGTGTCGTCGTCGCTGGATGACTCGAACAAGATGAATAAAACATTCTCGACCGTTTCCTACCTTGTTATGAATATTCCTGACGTGTCGTTGAAGGTTCGATGAGATACTGAACGATCTCTCACAATACTTGCACTTGTAGGGCTGCTCACCGGTATGGGTACGTAAGTGGCGCGTGAGGTTCGCGCTCCGGGGGAATTGCTTTCCGCAGAACTTACACGAGTACCGCTCTTTGCTAACCTTTGTATGGCCAACAGTAGCAGGACTTCGACCCCGTTGAGTAGCTTCGAGATTGTTACCAACAGCTCCTCCGCCGACACCGTTACCATTTACCCCTCCGTTCTGAGGTGTTGGGCTGGTCGAGTGACTCGCGCCTATTTGGGCCATTTGAGCGCGCACCAAATTAAGATTTTGCAAGAAGGGGAACAGACTCGACCCCAGCCGAGAATTCGACATCAGACTCGAGTCGATCTGCGGGAACAGAGACAGCGACTTATCTCCGGGGAGCCGATTGAACATGCCGAGTTGATCGTACAGCAGTGGATGCAAGGATTGGTTCGGCGAGGCCTGACTCGCGGATCCCTTGGCTGCCGAGGGCGGTGTCAGAGCTCTGGTCGTGTTGGCGGAACCTTCTGATTTGTCTACGACGGATTCGTGGTCCGCGACACTTTCACCTTCGGCGGAGCTGTGGCTCGAGCCGGGTCGGTCCGACGGAGGCGGACTGGCGGAGGAGTCTCGTTTGTGTGAAACGCGCAGGTCGAGAGGTTGATCGTCCTTGTCCAAGTTGGCTGAGCCTCGGGCGGCTTCGAAATTTTCCGCCTGACTCGACGTCATGAGAGCCATCGCCTTATCGGCTTCTGTGGGTCTTTTCTTTAGGGCTTCCAGGGTGCCCATCATGCTCGAGCCGTTGAGCAAGCTCTCTGGCCACACTGCCGCCGGCTTCGGGGAAGATTGCCTAGACAGAAGAAACTCGCGATCAGTGACGAGACTAGATTTGGATTTGATTACGTTTCAATATTTTTTTTCTGGGACGTCATTCGGAATCTGGAGAGGTCGGCACTCACCGATAGTTATCATAGATTGGTCTCCTGGGAGAACTGTGTACTGCCGAGAACTCCATGTCTTCGTCCTCGGTGATCTCCTCGTCGTCTTCGTGCTCGTCGTCAGCGTCCGAGTCTTCGCCGGAGTTTTCAGACACCGAGCGCTCGCCGGATTTCTGCTGATTTTCCTCGTGCGCCGCTGCGAGGTCCGAAGCGCTCTTGAATTCGTCTACCTGACGACTCCGTTGGGCGATCTGCTTGTTCAACTCGTTCAGAAAGTCCGAAGGTTTTCTGTCGTTTTCGTCGGTGTGTTCTCTAGCGCTGAGCTTGTACACGAGATCCTGGAGGTTCTCTTGCTTGAAGTTCGAGAAGACCGGCAGGAAATTCGCCAGATTCGGGAGAAAAGGTCCTAGCGGATTCTTCTCCAGAAACGGTAGCGAATCGTTGTTATTCAAAGCCACGTCGTTGAAAGACAGCTTGTCGGCGGAATATCCTTCAGGTGTCGACGCGGGCGTCTCGCAGAATCTGCGATGTTTAGTTAACGAGGCGGTCGTGGAGAAATTCTGGCCGCACTTCTTGCATGCGATCGGGGTCCGGCAGGTCGAGTGCATGCGTTTGTGTCGACACAAATTTGAAAACTGGGTGTACGCTTTATGGCAGACTCCGCATCTGTACGGAAGACAAAAGCGGCAATAAGTCGATGGACCGATGGATGCTGACAGGTTATTTTTCGAACCCGAATCGTCCGGCGACGCGACGAATAACTACATCGATTTAGGAATTGCCGGGAAATGCCGGCGGAATTCAGATCGAGGAAGATGTTCATCGGTAGCTATTAAATGATACGACTAGGGGGCGCAACTCACCGAAATGGTTTCACGCTTGAATGGATGTGCGTGTGCTGTTTGAGTCCGCTGGAAGTCGCGAATGTTTTTCCACACTCGGTGCAGGCGTGTGATCGGGCTCCGCTGTGCTGTGACCGAATATGTCGCTGAAGATTCGAAGGATCAGTGAAGACCTTCCGACAGCTGAAAGTAGAAAGAAAGTTCCTTTAGTTTTGACGGGGACACGTGCACTGCTCGAATCGAGGTGAGAACTCTTTTCTCCCGTTTGCCTATCTAATTAGTCAAGCGGTACGCTTCGGACGAGCCCTTCTACGCTTCGGAGAGGGATACACGAAATAAATCTCAGTTTTTCCCCCCTTATTGCGCTAAATGAGACGGGCCGACTTCGAAATTTGGGCGGTTGACGGCCTGGTGAGACTGGGGGCGAGCGAGGGTCCGAGCATCGAGAACACACAAGATTCGCCCCTCGAACTCCACATAGCATCAACTGCGTGAGCGCGAGTGCGGGGTCTACTTGAGCTCCTACCGGGGTAAAGGGTGAAGGAGTCTAAAGTTACCGTTCGCACACGAATTTAGTTCGATTATTGCAGACGGTGACGTGGAACTGTCCCGGAAGGTCTGCGAGACCCCATGCAAAGCGCGGGCTCGAGCAGATCGCGCATTTGTTGAAGTCGTCACACTGTTCGTTGCCACACGGCGGCGGGAGCCTGCAAGGGCAATTCTCTCATGAGAATCATCAGCTTGCCGGAGTTCTGACAGCTGCCCGACATGGCGGTGGCGAGCTACTCCTACGAAGCAGGAGTAGGGTGAATCCATGCACCTAAGGCTACTCTAAACACTACCTGTCGTCCATCGCCGTCCTCCGCATAAAGATAAGATCATCGAATGATCAAATCGCCAACAGCGAGCTAGTCCCGCCCGCTCGTCTGTTTGCCCACCCATCGGGTGCCCTCCGCACCCGCTGTTAAAACAAACGTGTTTGCGCTCCGAATTAACGACGACATTTTCTCTGTAGCGATGCCGACTGAATAGATGCCCGATTCTCCAGAATTTCCATTTCGGACCGACGTCCGATCGATGGCCAAACAAAAAGAAGCAGATGGACCGACTAGATTCGACCGCATCAAATTTCCGATCTGAGTTCTGCTCGGAGTTTAAGCAGGAACCACTGAGGAGAGTGGTCAATGTCTCTTCCTTCGGACTTGTGGAAGATGTTCTCGCGGAGCCTTGTCAGACCCGAGAGCATCGTAATGGGTCGATTGTCACGACTGCCGTCTGCCGTCTGGATGAGACATCGGTGGGATGCGACGCTTCCGTCACACCGGCCGTGAAAATGTGTAGCGCGTTACATTTCCGAAGACTGCGTTCCGCTCATCGATAAGAGTTTTTGTCTGCGAAAAAGTTCCGACCCCTTCCGTATAAAGCGCGGCCCCTGGAAAGCGCCATGGGGAATGCGGTGAGGGGGGGGGGGCTGAAGCGGAGGATGACGGTTCTAGATCTCACTGATGAGTATCCTCAAAGAGCCACGCAAGGCAAGCAACAACGAATTAAAATCAAGTTTTGCGAAATGTTTGACAGAGTTGACTCGAGCGAGTTCCGCTAGCTTGGCGCCGCCGTCACTCAGCGAAAGTGTTTTGCAATGCGCTTCGTCGGAGTGCCGAAATCCGAGCGAATCCAATCGTGTCTAACACGCTATTGAGACGGACGGGTGTTTTTTTCGTCTTCCATCGAAGGGTGTCCTGAAATGTTTTGGCTCCTTGTTCCATTTCTTTTCTTCTTGATAGGCACCTTGACGATTTCGTCACCGATGGATATATAGATAGATAGATGGATGGATGGACAAAAACACACAACCAGGGCGGACGCATCGTTGGGTCCGTTGGACAGTCGTCGTCGGCATCCACAGCGCGGAAAACGACGGTGATGATTTCTACACCAATTGAAGAGTGTTCTGATTGATTCTATTGTGGCAGCGTCGCAAATGCCAACAAAACGGGCTGCTCCGGAAGACAGAGCCCTGCTCTTCGTGGTCGTCGCCACCGCAGCCACTGCCACTCTATTAAAAGACCTTGTTGCAGATGGTGAGCGGCGAAAAAATGCGGAATGGAAGACGTTCGGCCAGCGATAGCGGGAGCCGCGCGATAGTCTTCGATGACGCTGTGACGCAAGCGCTTCGCTCCGGCTCGGATTCGCGGCCGACCGGCTGGCCGGCCACTGTCCGTTGTTGGTCCAATAACATCGTCAACAAACGGGGCATCTTCTTGATGTCGATTTCAACAACGTCGTCTATCTGAGTGAGCAGCCGGCGGGCCAGCCGCGCCTTCGCCTCGCCGGATGTTGCGTTGTCCGCGCGTTCGTGTGTAAGTATGTGGATGGATTAAAGCAAATCGTCGACTACATACTCGCGTCTCCATCAGGGATTCACGCAAGCGAAGCACACGAAGGGGAACAGTTATTCAAGTTTTCGAAAGAAGTAGACGAAGATTTCATCGTTTTCATCATCGAGTGCTAAACGGCTCGAGATTCTGCTCAGAAGGTCGAGCACGTCGAGGAGCATTCGGTTTGGTTTTGTACAATATAGTGATCCCAAACGATGATGACGACGAATAGGCTCGGCGTCACTCGTCACAATTCCGAGCTGATCGTACAGTTTAGGATTTCTGGGAACGTTGCGTCGGGAAGCGATTTCCACGGAATATAGACGCGAAAATCGACCCATCGCTCTTGGAATCAGCACTTGCGATGCAATAATCGAGTCAGAAGCCGCTGATTGATTCGTTCACCACGGAGTCAATTCCTACGATCGAGCGCATTCTGCCAATCATTTTCTCAGCATCGACTCGCGCTCTTCGGCATTTTCTCGCCGGCCATTCAGCACACTGCACTTGGAAAGGCCGCGCGGAGACGAAATCATCAACGAGGGCTTTATCAGCAGAAGCTTTCGTTTTCATTAGGCGTCGACAAGTCTGATCGTGATGGTTTCGGATTTCATCCATTGCTGGGTAATTGATAGAAAGCTCGACCGTTGTTCCTCCGGCTGCCTTTTCCGTTGCTTCTCTGAATGGAATTTCGTTGCTCTGCCGCCACAGCAGCAGCGGCAACGGCAGCGAAAGTTCGACAAGGCAAAAATAGCCATCGCACTTGATGATGGACCCAATCGTAGCCGATGGGAAGGAGGCTGCAAATCAATGGAACTCCGTTCATCTGATACGAAGTCGCTTGTGATACGCGTCCGACGGATCAGCGGACGGTCCGACGGATGCACGGACCGACCGATTGATCGAAGCTCGAAAGGTTGGACGACGTCCTTGCCCTGTTCTTGCTTGCCTGCCATTGTCTCGTGGAACGCTGCCTGCCACACCCCACGAAAGCTTCTTTGTTGAAATTGTCTTTTTTTTGCGCCAGCTGGCCAGTTGGCTATCTGAGTGGTCGGCTGAATTGCTCGTCGAATTAGATATCAGAGCTCGCTTTCGAACGGTCGTTCCACGTGCGGCAAACGTCGCAAGTGTTGCAACTTTTGAGGATTCCCCTCATTAAGTCAATCTTGAGGTGCTGCTCTCCTCCATTCCAAGTGCTGTTCCAAGTACCTCTGCGAAGAAGTCCGATGAGGGGTCCAAGTAACGGAGGAGCTCATCGAAAACAAGTCGTGTAATTTATATCGAGTGTTGCGTACAAACTAATGCATAACACGTCTATCGGACAATTACTATCGATTACTACAAACCGTGAAAGCATCTCTCGGAGCGAGAATGTCATATATGTATTATTATAGCCTGGGGACGCACGCCAAATTAACAGTAGCCCACGGTAGCTCAAGGGCCGCTCTTCGATTTACGCCAAAGGCATCCAGATCGCCGGTCAGTCACTACGGTTTCGACACGATACTTCCAAAGACCACGCCAAATCGCTCGCTTCGACCGGGAGCTATAGCATCGTGGACGATCGCTCAAGAAGAAGTCCTCAAGCACTCGCAAACTGATGAATATCCGTTTTTAGCGTTTCATTTCACGCGTTCCACCATCAGGGGCTGTTCGGAATCGGGTAATCGAAAAAAAACGTGTTCCCATCTCATTGGAACAAAGATCGACCTGCATCGTTTGTTCTGGCGTTCCGTCCCGACCCATCCCAAGGTTGGAATTCTGAGTGGATATACAACATTGATGACATCGTTTCTCCGAAGGGTATTTTCTGATTCTTCCGACGCTTCGAACGAGGCACAACGATGTCACATCACCGATCATTTTTCCATTCATTTCTCCTTCCTGGAGAGAATTCCGAGCGCGAGGGTGGACGGTAGCGAAAGTTAATAAGCGGCGAAACAAGAGTAGATTAGGCTAACAAAAGATACTTCTGTTCAGTTTTTTTCTTTCTCTTTTCCGCGAACGGCTCAGAAGAATCGATCCGAAGACTTCTTGAGTCATCCATCATGGCTTCACCCGCCCGCGCTACGGTCGTCGTTGCTACGTCCACGGCTAAAGGACGGTCACTCAAAATTGACCATTCTCTTCGCAAAGTCCCCTCCCTAATCAAATCGACACAATACCCGCGCACAGCCTCGAGCTCTGCGCTTGCTTTGGGGTGCGAATCTCGTCGCGGCGTTAAATTTTCGGAAGGTTTCCCCGCCTTCCGCGGGATTCTTTGTAATCCCCCGGGCTGTCTCATTCTTGCCGGTCCAAAGCTGCTCATGGAGGATCAGCTGACGCCTTGTGGTATTTGTCCCAGGACAAATGAGCCAATGATAGCCGAGAAGCTAGCCACTTGTACGCTTGCAGCGTAGTCCTCGGAACTTTTGCCACCGTATCTGGATCTAGGATTTCATCGTCTCTGGGAACAAACGACACCGGTCATCTGGTCCCATGTGCTCAAGCAGAACCGCCATGAGCCCTCGGCAGATAGCTATCCGACGCCAGCCCCATAGTAAACAATGATATTGCCCCCAATGCCATCGACTCGCATCGGAATTGGGCCACCACTTTGCCTGGATGGCTTGCTGGATCGCAGGATGGCAAGGCAAGGCAAGGCGTGGCAGGGTCCCCTCCCGAAGAGCGTTGTGCCAAGGACGACAGGGATCGACCAGCTGGTTGTCAATGACGATCGCCTTTACCGAGTGGAGGAAGACAGAGCAAGGAAGATCGACGGAAAGAAATGGGGCGAACCGCTGCGCTATCTTCTGAAGATCAAGGACATCCGTCCACAGGAGTATTAGCCGTTCCAAAAAAATGTCCGCTATCGCTGTTTTCGGTTATCGTGAATAGCTGTTAGAGGAGTGGATTCTTTCAGAGAAAGAAACGAAGAAAAAAGTAGAGGATATATGTAGAAAAGTCCCTCGAACGGCACCGCGAGTAGAGTTCTTCCGCATCATGGGTTGGCCTTATTGGCGCGGGAGTAGGGGACGTTGGACGACCTAGAAGTGGTCGCTACAGCGAGACGCACCCGATCGCCGCTCGCTTGCCTCTTCATCGGTCATTTGGCGTACGCGAGCGGTAGTAGAGTAAAGGCGAGCCACATTCTCTGGCTTGAGTAACTATTCCAGCGATAAGCATGAATGAGAGAGGCAAACGCCATCGGACGACACGAGAAGACGTTTGCCGACCAGAACTTGGCAACCGATGAGGGTGAACCGTTAGAAGGAGGAGAGACCAGGCATGATACGTACGCAGATCTCATTCACTAGTTTTCTCGCGAGCAGGTCCGCCTCCCTTCCTCTGCACCGCCAGAAAAACGTTTGACAGGCCTTCTTAATTGTTACCGATGGCGGTCAGGAGCGGAATATCGAAACAACGGCAAGCTTAAACGATTGGATAGGCGTCTGCGGAGAACGTCCCACCGACATGAGTCAACCCAATCGGAGCGGCTCGGACACAATCGTGCGGACACAGTCCACAGATATTCAGGCTGAGCCAGGAGGAGATTCATCTGGGCAATTTATTCGAAAGGATAGTATGACTTTGTCGTGTTTCAACTCCTTCCACCAGACTTGTTGTTACTGTCGGTCCGCTCATAGATGCTCGCCGACGCGACGTCTCCGTTCGTGAGCCGAAACCCTTAGCCGGTGCTGCTCTTATTGCGGGAAGAGCAATTTGTCGGATTTGTTGTGCATCCGCCAGAGCAGAGCGCAATTGAGGGAAACAATAATCACCTATCGGAAACGGGGAGTGCCTGTTTCGGAGGCTCAAAGCGGAAGAATTGTGAAAGATCATGTGCGCGAAATACGGTGCTATGCAAGAGAGCGCCGAGAGACGTGGCTGACCGTCTATTTTGACTCTATTCTGGATTCTCATGCTTGTCTTCCCCAGCGCTCTCTTACACGCTCGTCCCTGTCTGGAATTCGCTCGGACGTTATTTACGGCGACATCGGCGGCGGCGGCGGCTGACCAATGTTTGGTGCTCTGATAAAGTGGCGTCGCAAGGCCATCCACGCGGTCCTGTGGTATTGGATTGACTGTCTTTCCTCCTCCATGTATCTGGCGAACGTTTTTCCGACGACGGACCACTGCCACACGGCGGCAGCCGTGTGTCGCCGCTACCGGTCGACATCGCGCGGAACATCGGCAGCGACGACGACGACCACCGAAGCGGCGTTATCTTCGGGATGTAACGTTGCCCGGAGCTAGCGATTGGCGTTCATTTTTCGCCCAGTCATTCGGACGGACGCTCTCTCGCTCTCGCTCGCTCACTCGGTCAGTCAGTTACTCGGCCAGTCATCTGAGAGTTGGGTAGGGCAAGGCAGATTGAAGGCCGTCTTGGTTAGATGCGCCCTTTTTCGCCGATCAATCGATCGCTCGGTCGCCCGCTAGCCTCTAGCCCGTGCCAAAGCAAGATATTCTGGAACGGAGCGAACTCATTCTGACGTTCAGTTCTTGGTCGAATGAATGTATCCGGACGAGGAATGTATCCCTTAACGTCGACGACGACGCTGCTGTAGTCAAAGAGTCGCCGTTCTTCCTCGAGTTTTGGAAAACTCGTGTCCGTCCATGCAGAAACAACAGACAACAAAACGCCGAGCGATGACGGCGCCTGCCGTACGGACGAATCTTCATTTTCAAAACTCAGTAGGTTACTGTCGAATTCGTCGTTGTTGTAGTTTTCGTGAGATGGGGTCACGGGCTGTGGTCATCAAGGGACATCAGATCAGAGTACCACGTGGACGAGCCCTCTTCGTTCGCGGCCGGAACGGCAACAGCCGCAAATGAAATTACACTCAGAGTGCGAGCCATCAGCGACAGTGTTTCTGTCCCATAGAGCACTGGACGCGGTGGCGGCGACGACCACTGCTCCAGCACCATTAGAGAAGAACGCGCAAAGTGAAAAATCTCGACGCGTCCGTCGTAAACAACGCGACCACAACAGTTACAGTCCCGGTGATGGTGGCGACAGCGGCGGCGGCGGCGGCGGCGACAACAACGAGAACTAAGCCACTGGAGTTCCGAGGTGTCAGACTGACTGACTGGAAGTCCTCCTGTAAGTCGCTCGGCTGGCCGGTCCGGATACAAGCCGTTCCCGTACCCGTCTTCTGCCGAAGGATTCTAGTATGCGGTCCAGCTCATTGTCGACCTTTTCCCCACGTTTCAATCCATCCATCCTTTTTTTTCCGAGCTGTTGCAGAGCATTTTCTCATCATCTCCATTATGTTTGTTGTGGTCCCCCAGAAGAGTGTTGATGTCACCAAGCACCACCGCTCGCTCGGCCACCCCATAAAGTCACCGGCCGATGGATCTGATGCGGTCACCGTAACTCACTAAAGCAGCAGACTTCATTTCGCAGCCGTTGTTGTCGTTGGCGACGGCAGTGGAATTCATTGATATTTCCCAGTGGTCACACGCGTTTGAGCTTAGTTCGCACCATCGCTTTGTGTTTAAACTTCTGTCGTGGTTCTGTCTTCATCCTATATTTCTGGGGACGAATCCCTGGATTCGTTTTCTCTCCCCGTCCATCCATTGATTTCCGCTGAAGTATCACTGTGCTTGATGTCATCTTTCGCCAAGGCTGATCGAAATCTGTCATCAGCCGGTAGTGTCATATTTGAGGATGAGCTCTCGGACAATGCTTTCTCTCAATATGCTTTTTCTGTGGCAGCGCCGCGTCAGTCCAAGACGTTTTCTTCTTCGAGCTCTGCCGAATCCGTCAAACTCTTCAAAGAGTCTCTTCCCCTGAAATCTCATTCGAGGCAGATGCCTGGAATTCCTGAGAGATCTCCTGATGAATGATTTCCGCGTGTCGCTCGATGTTCGAAGTCAGGAAGCCGAGGGAATATGAGATATCCGGATGGGTATTGTTTTCGGGAAGTGGAATGGCATCGAAGAAGTCACCGAGACTAGAATAGCATGGGAGAAGTTCTCTCCGTCTAGCCGGCCAGACCGTCCATTGGCACGTCTCGTGGAGTTCTGTGCCTCCGCGACGCCCCCATCAACAGTGTTTGCCGGTGATGCTGTCGGTGATGGCAGTAATGATGTTGTTGAAGTGTTTCGTCTTCGGGAAGAAGGGAGCGTTTGTGTTGTTATGGCTTTGTCGTGTGCTGCGTCGCGATTCACTTAGGCCCCATCAATGCGTTATGGAGCGTTTTCCTCTTCTCGCCTCGGGAACGTCGGAGAATCGTGCATACCGACTCCTAACCCGTTGATGTCAGCTTGTCGACGGCATCCCACCGGCTGGGAGCCACAACGAATGGAGAGATCCTTCCCCGTCCCGGCTCGGGGCAACAAACCCACTCAGAGCAGCAGGAGCAGAAGCGATGTGTTCGGGCTCGGGACTAACCCGCTACAGGGTTGTCGTGATCGTCCCATCGCCTCGGTATCATGGGACACCCTATCGATAAGTGGGACAGAAACGAGGCGATAACACGGCAGCGATACTGAAGATGATTGTGGAGGAAGGTCATTCGAGATACGAGTTTTTTCTACAGGGCTGAGCGCCCGTCAGCTTGTGCGGGATATCCGTTCATTCGTTCGTTTGGAAGGCCGGAAAAATCTCTCCAGAATCATGTGAAGGTCTTCCGAGTTTTCGGAGAGTTCAAGCTGAGCGCGGGCGTTCCTCACGCCGGAGGTCTTCAACGTCATCGAATGCTCTGGAGATAAAGTCTCTTCGGGAACGCATAAAACCGTTAGTCGCAGACCATCAGGTTATCAGGAGCGTTCCTCAAGGGTACCATCAAGCAGATCAGCGTTTCCCTTCGGACGCGTACCTGCTAGCCGCTCCTATCGAGAAGTTCTCCCGCCGCCGACGACGCTTATCGAGCAATTAAATAGTTACAGCCAACAGCAAAAAGTCCAAGGGTTCCACAGCGATCGATGAGAATAATTTCTGGGCAAGTTGGACCGAAGGGAGACATTTAGGCGATGGATGGATGATTGATACATTTGTTCATGTCCCCTAAAAGACAAAGACAGTTTTTGTTCGACCCACAAACGCTTCAGCCTTTCGATGGCTCCCTGACGTCGTCGACGCAACGGGACAAGGACGTTTGGTGACACTGATCTGATCGCCGCTGCTGGATGCGAAGAGGACCCTACGGCCCACGTGGTGGCCCACATGAGATCTGATGGATCTGCATAGTCACTCAAAGAGCCGTTGTCTGTCGGTGCGCCAGCGCGGGGGGGCTAACGGAGTCAGAGACGACACGGAGCAGAATTCTTACATCCGTTGTTCTCCGCATTGTTTGCAACGAGCGTATCTCAGGACCGAAAAGATCCTTAACGACATCGGAAACGTTTCATCGATTTCTGTCTCTATCATCGATCGGCATTTTACGCGTCACGATCGTCCTCGTTCGGTCATTCCGGATCTGGTAGAGGTAGTCAACGAAGTATTTTTAGCTGCGGTACAAGGAGAGAAAATTTCTGCGGTCGGCTACCATGGCGCCGATAACGGACCGATTCGACCAGCCTGGTCATCGACGCATCTTGAATCGGAGAGACGGAGTTCATGAAGTTCCGCAGAGTCTATTCGTCGCTCTAGGAATGCCTGAACGGAATCTTCTGCACGATGATTCGTGCATCCACAATAATTAATGCGTACATGCGTGAATTCTGGACAGATGTGACAAGAGCGTGATTGATCACGCGAGCATTGTTCGATTGGTGTATAGAGGCTTTGCTCGGCGTGAAATCTTCTCTCTGATGTCTTGTTGGTATTGTCGTCGCTGTCCTGGTCGTCTTCATCGTCGTCTTCGCTGTTGCTGGTGGTGCGGCTGTTGGCGTTGCTGTTGTTGTCGTCGTCGTCGCCACGACTCTCTTAGGTCGTTCATCGAGTTCCTGGGATCCTGTATCGAGCAAATGAAGTTGTCGTCCGTGTGCCCTGCTGAGAGGGTCCCGGACACTGTGTGCTTTGTGAGTCTCGACACCTCGATCTTTGAAGAGAGCGAGGCCACGATTCTGGTATCTCTTTGAGAGAAGCCAGAGAGCTCATAGGAATGAGCGCTCTGTGTCGCACTCTTCGTCCCGTCCGGGGTCGTCCTCGTTGTCGTCGCGCTTGTCGAACGCTTCGATGAATTCCGTGCATGGCTTGCAACAAAGGTGTGAACTCGACGCTGGGATAAGCGAGAATGCCTCCGCGGACGATGATCGCTCGACCTGCCCCCATCTCGAAGCACAAAGAGTTGAGGTGGGCACAAAAAGATGAGCCGCACAGCACATGCTGGATCTCTTCGGATTAGCAAACATCTCACCCGGCATCAATGCAACAGGTTCAGAAAGCTCCGTTTTTTTCCTTCACAGATCGAAAGAATAAGACATTTTCATCCGTTCGCGAAGAGGTGAGACGATGCGCGACCTCAACGCAATACAAAGAGGAGAAGAACTCTTGAGCCTCGCTCCAGCCGCGGATCCTACGAAGCAGATCTCTACGGACTGACGCAAGCGCCAAGTTATTTTCGCGCATGGGCTCGGCGAGCATTTCGAATGCGTAACCGTGGCCGAGCTCATGAATACCGAATCGCGACTGAGCTTCGGCGTTTCTGATGACCGGAGATACGATACGCGTTTCAAGTTCCTGTGCGACGGACGTCCCCGGGCGATGTTGGCGTCATGCTCGACTTCATGAATTTGGCAAGGAGGTCCATCGACATCCCGTATTAGATAGCGAGGGAGCTGGAGTCAACAAGCTAGGCAGTTCTAGTTCAGGTGTCTTCAGACGATCTTTTCGGATCCCTCGTACGCATGCCTCGAGACCCCGGGTATCGGGGAAGCGAAATTTCATTGAACAACATCGACCAGACCGAGAATAAAGTCCGATTTTTGCTCAGATGGGGATGAATTGTTATGGATGCTTTCTGTTGTCGTATTTGAGGTCGAAGAACGTCGAGTGAGATATCTTGATGTTGTTCAGAGAGATTCGAACGTCTCACTCTCTCGAATGCAGGAGAAAGGGCACATGCGAATCCGGTCAGAAAACCGAAGAAGAAGATGAAGACGGCGACAAAGAATGAAGCGCCGCACTCAGAGAAGCTTCAACAAGAGAAGAATACAGAGGTGTAACCTCGGCTGGCGTCCGAGGCATCTGCCATAATGAATACACAATGCATCGCAACAAGCAACCCCTCTATACGATGCGACGGGCGAAGGGACGGGGGACGAGGAAGGTAGCCTAGGAAGGAAGCTAGAGTAAGCAAACTCGACCCACGACTCGGAACGATCTAAAAGCCCGAGGCATACGTTTTTCGGATTCACGAGCGATTCAGTGCGCAATTTCGTCCTGATCGTTTCGGTGGCAGATACGAACGTTCGGGCTCATTGTCTCCAATAATCATTAGAACAATCATTGCTCTTCCTCGGATCGAGTGCACGCGTCTTGAGCAACGAGGAACCGATGACTTTTGTATAGGGACCTAATCCGCTCCGCAGATGGGCTCTACGACGGAAAAGAGCTATGATATGGACACATACAGGACAGGAACAGGGCGCGAGCTCTGATCGAAGGAGTCAGGTCGTGTCTTCCTCCGTCGTGGAGCCGAGTCGACTACACATCGGAGAACAAGAATGAACGCAGGGTTTTCCATGACAAGCCTTTCTTCGTGGAATCATCTCCTCGGCTGGCGAGAACCGAACTTGAAAAGTCCTTCCGACTGGAAGTCATCCGTACAGACTAGTCCGTGGCTGCCGGTCGGCCAATGGCATGCGTTGGCTCATCTCTCCCTGCGCGCATCTCTGCCAGTGCGGCCCAATCACAGCGCATCCCCGGCACAGCGCCGCATAAGTAGCTGCTTCTACCGCCAAAGAGAGACAGCGAATAACTGTGAATCGGAAGAAGCGCGCTGTATCCTTCCACGCCACCAAGGATGCGCCGCCATACACCATTAGGAAACTGCGTGGAAATCTCAGAATTAAAAAGAGGAACGCCAGGAGGACGTCTGACCAAGACTTCTTCGGTGGAGATCGAGATTGTTCATAGGTGGTTTCATAGTCGGCGTCGAAGCTCAATTCTCACTTATTAAGAGCTAGGCATGGCGGATGACGCGTTGCGGAGATTAGGCGAAGTCGAGTCCATTGGGTTGCTGTATGTCACTCAGAATCGTGCTTGCCAACGACTTACCGTCAAAGATAAGAAACCGCAGAATCGAGAAGAGTAGGCTCGAACGTCTGAGTTTTCTCGGTGATTTAGACAGGGAATCAACACGGTAAATCCTACAGTATTGCACAGAACGTACACGACACACACAAACTCGGAGAACACGTGTTCAATCACGGGGCTGACGGCTGGTGACGTACGCTGGAGACAATCGAACTCGATGCGGTTCTCTCTAAGACCGATCAAACGAATAGCTCTCTACGACATCTCTGTCGTATACCGAAAGTCATTACTGGGGGGTTGGGGCAAGATGCGCCGGTCAGTGGGGGTCAGTCGTCACTGGACAGGCAGTCACACCGACGGACGGACTGACTGACAGAATAACGAACGAACGAACAGACGGACAGACCGACCGACTGACTAATACACAAACCGACTGTCTGACTGACACTGGACGGACGAACGGAGCGACCAAACAAGCAAGCGAACGGCCACCAGCCGAGCTGTGCTCAATGCTCGGCTTTTCAGAGCAAACTGTCTGTCTCGGATAGCGAAACGAAGCGCTGCCGAAACGCTGAAGCTTCGGAGCTCCCTTTCCACTGCGCTCGCCCACCACGCCCAGGAGCTCCTGTGAGGGTGGAATAGACCACCAGCAATACTAGATGATAACGGAACAGATCATGACGACGCTGGCGATGATGATGATGACAACGGCGACGGCAGCGACGACGACTTCGGCGCGACGTCGACGACAACGGCACCCAAGGGAGAAAGTCTTACTCAATTGAGTCAGCTCTGCTTAGCGTCCGCTAAGAGCGGTGACAGTGACGTCTTCAAATTTTCGCCACCGCTTTAAACAGAGGTTCTATGAAAGTTGAAACCGCACTACGAGAGCTGCTCTGCGTGTCGATCTAGTTCGATCATCATTGATTATGATTAGTCATCGTCTCGCTTATCTGAACACTGCGTCAAGAATTGAAATACGGTATCCCCAGAACAGCGACGATATCGTACTGCTAAAATGAGATGCCCATTCAACAGTTTGAAGAATCGTCAATGATGTTCAATTTCTGGAGGAACCACAGAAGCGCTTTTGTTACATGTAATATTTTGAAACAGTGTTGAGACAAGAAGTCGGCGTTTATCGCGTGTGGGGCTACTGGAAGCACGTCGTATATCAGGTTTTGTGTTCGGCTGTATTCTGTATCCGACGCGCTATATGAGACGACGAACTAGTATATCTGCTCACCACCGAAACTAGTAGCACTAGCATCGTCACGGCCACAAATATGATACGACGCCATATAAGCAAAGAAGCAAGTTTATGTGACAGAAGCTCATATCGAAGATTCGTGCAGGGCGCACCTAAAGGGAATCCACGCTGTGCTGCGCCATAAAGAACCGACTCGACTCCCGGCCGAAAGCGTTACGGTAGTACTCCGCATATTCAGAAGAAATTCTTCCCGGTCCCGAGTCATTGGGTTTCTGATCCCCCTTGTTTAGCTACATGAAGTCTATAACCGGAAGGAATTTCTTCCTCTGATCGAAGCCGCACATGGTTCCGCACGGGATCTTATGTCCATCTTATGCTCGATAGAAGCTGCCGCAGCATTCGGAAATTAGAAGAATCAATCCGAACCAAAAAGTTCGATTAGCGTCATCCGATGACCCTGTCCAAGAATAAGTGACAGTGCGTGAACGTGCTTCATAGAATCTTCAGAGCCATCGTGAAGCAGCGTCCTTCCTGCTGATTCCCGTGATGTGGGGCTTGCCACTCCGCTGACGTAATGGAGAAAAAACAAGACCACTCAAGACAGCGACGAGCCTCTTCAGAATGCTCTTGAGCCGGAGCGCTTCTCGAGATGCTCTCCATTCGACAAATTTCCGATCCACCCTGTTTTCCGAATTCAAGGTTCCGCTGGACATCTCTGGTTTTGGTATCGATCAGGATCACTTCAACTCGGATCGTCATGCCTTACGGATGCATGCGTTACGAGTGGACTAAGTCAGTCGATGTGGATCTTACCCCTCATCACTCATGGCGAGTAATCATTCAGGAGCAGTTCCCTCATGGAATCTGAGCCGCCAACTCGAAGCCCGGAGTTCGAGGGGCACGTTTTGGAGTCGTCAGAGGAACTTTGGTCCCCATGTCAGTTTTCTAGAGCTCGAAAATACGGGGGCGAATGCGGGACAGGCAAAGAGCAGCAAATGACTTCGTAGATTTTGCTGACAGCCGCAAAGCAGTATGAGCGAGACTCAGAGCGAACAGGGAGGAAATGCGCTAATGCGCCGTGTCGGATCGGAGTTACTTCACTTTGTCTTCGCCACAGCTCTGCCTCCCGCAACGCACCACCAAACGCTCCGACGAACTTTCGGAGGCCGTAGCGAGGTCGCCGCGTTCAAGAGTTTTTGCATCACGTCTGCAAGGACCCACTTGCTTCTTACTTCTCCACGTCTCAGCCTAATTGACGAACTTTCCCCCCCGACCCCTCATTACGGGAGTTGCAAGAACCTCAGAAACGCCAACTTTCGTACCGGTGGAACGGCTCCGACTAGGATCGAGTTGGGGAAAACTCAGGTCGATGTCACTTTCCAGAGTCCCTCATTTTTTTCCAGTTCCACAGAGAAATCGGTGAGTTCGCCCGCGACCATCAGGGAACTGCTCGTCCTCTTAGGGTCCTTGGAGCTTCACCGTGTTGTTTGTCGTAACCCTTCATTCATGGGGGCTTCCATCCAGGATGGATCATCAGAAGGGATAAGTCTGTTCGGGCAGCCACAGTGACGAATCGCTTGATGATCTCAACCGAGGTGCTAAAGTTTGATGAAACGGCAATGCTTCTGTGAGCAAATTGCTTCGAGCAGAGGCGTTGCACTGAGCTATTTACAGGGAAATCCATGATGACAGGATAGAAAGATGAAATAGAATAACCGTTATAAATATATAAATGTATTTATATATAAATAACTTTAAATTGAGACGTTTCGGCCTGCTGATTCAGCGCGTCGGTACTGAAATTCCTTAAGTCAGTCAACGTGTGAGCCGACCGACCGAGCGGCCGCCAGCAATCGTTTGTGTAATTTGGGCGCTGGAGCAGCCGCTCTGGAATCGGTAACCACACACTGGATGGACGAACTGCGTTAAGTTGCACTGTGCGTTCAAGAGTTGAATCGTTTCTTGTAGCTTCTGATGCAATAACAATAGCGGATTCGGAATCGAGGGAAAAACGAAGAGGAAAGTTGCGCTGGGAAGGGCTCTCCCGGCGACGTTCGTGGCCGCAGCGACCGTCTTACGAATCAACATGATCGAGCGTTACTCCACAAACGTAACAACGGCCGCTTGTCTTTGATTTCGCGAAGCTTTTTCACGGGACGCGTTCCCCTCTGTTTTTCCCTCATTGAAGGGTGCAGTGCAAAATCAATAAAACTGGCGACACCGATAGGAGGGGACAGGATCTGTCTACCGGGGAAGCATCGCGATACCACGTCGATCGCTGCGTCCGCTCCGATCCATGATGAGCTGTTGCACACGTGACGATTGGGCGGACGGTTCGGATTGCGGACGGACGTACTCGACTTTTTTGTCCGAAGCAAGGATTCCATGGTCGGATCCCCGATAGGGTAGCTGCCGATGCCCTTGTATGCCTACTTTTGTAACGAACGATCGTGTGATCGCGGTGATTTTTTATTTTTGTGTTCCGGACCGCCTGTGTCCCTGCTTTGATTGTTCTTGAATACTTGGGAGACTTTCTCCCAAGTCGTCTTCGCTTCGCAGATAAATCCTGACTTCGTCTCGTTTTGCTGAGCATCAGCTCCCGTTATAGATTCCTTCATTTTCTTTCCGCTCACAAATCTTTGATCAGGTACTTCGTGTCTATCCTCAAACACTGAATCACCTTCAATACGACAAGTCCGACAGGCAATCGAGTGCACGGGGGCTGAATTCGGGAGAGCATATTCATTGCGAAGCGTCACAAAGCGTTTTCCGTGAGCTTGACAGGGAGATGAGCGAGACCGAAGAGGCCAGGCTACCATTGCCACCGCGTGAAAAAATCTGCTCTCGTTCAAGAGGATGGCGAGATGCAGAACGAACTTTCTTGTAGTTCACAAGAGGGACCTCTCAACCCCGGTGTTGCGAGTTCCGTATCGAGCGATCGATTCGCCTACCTCGTACGAAGCGACCATGAATATGTAGTCCCCGCCGAGCGGTGATATCTTCGGCATGAGCTAGCTAGCCGCGACGCCGACGGTCCGAGAGAACAACTTCTTCTTAAAGGCAGCAAATCCTCTCAGTCATTTCAACTTCCATCCGACCACAGGGAAACCCGTTGCAACAACAAAAAGCATCGAGGGGAATCGCAGACACGCACAAAAAGAAGAGCAAAAGTGAAATTGCCTCGAGTCACATCAACATCGAAAACCACAAAAATTTTCCCCACTGAAGGGACGGAACCGCCCGATGCGTCAGTGTTCATTCGTGCTCCCCCGTTTTCGTTCCAAGAATCCCGAGATAGTTTTGCGTAATCGAAGTTTTTGCGTTCGAGTAATGAAGACGCTCTGTTGAACGAAAGTGAAACTATGGAAAGCACCGTTACGGCTCGGCATCTTACAAAAACATCGCGGCCGACCGGCGGCGACCGTCGTCGTGCTGTATCGATATCGCGAAAGGAAAATGCCACTCGTCGTGATCGGGTTGCTTCTATTATTCTGAACAGTTCCGATTTCGAAGCACAAATGAATACGTTATTATGACCGCAACGAATTGATCATGATGTCATGACCGAAGCTCGTGAGAATAGGATTCTTTTCGTCACCACGCATGCATCATGTCCTCAAGCTGGGTTATGCCGTCCCATCGTCAACGAAATCGCTCCTCGGGCCATAGTCATGAATTCCTGGGGTACAGGGATCAGCAGTCGACGTGAAATCGGCAGAAGGGTTTCAAGTTACGCATTTTCGAATCCACGGGTACGCTCATCGATAAATCCAGCTATTTCGGAACGCAACGCTTCGCACGTGTCAGAATCACGGGATTGATCGGCCGAGCGAGTGTTTACAAACAGAATGCGTTGACTTCCTGCCAGAACATCGAAGAGCCTCACAAAGATCCGTTTCTCAGGTAGCAGCGCCGCTGACACAAAAACGTCGGATCATTGAAAGCGATGCTTGCTCTCGAGGAGCGGCACTCGATTGGGCTTTATTTTCGGAAGCGGCCCTCGATTAAATGAAAGTTAGCACCTAGGGTGACTCCCGGAAGATTTTGAACGGGTCCATCGGACAGAAGAATCGTTCGTTCTGAACGCCGGGGATCCGCTTCTCCAAGAAACAAAGTACATTCGCGAAACATGCTCCTAATCGGAAGCCGAGGACTCAGAGAGCGGTAGTCAGCCATCTGAATGGTCGGAGCTCGGATATCTGTCGAATTTGCTGAGAAACTCACCCGAATTGATTTAACGATTCTTCTGAACGTTCGGAATGATGCGCCTCGGAGGCACCTAGAGGATCTGGATGCTGTGATTCCATGGGCAAGCACGACAACTAAATCGATCTGAAATAGAAAGAGGAAAATTATGATATGGGCTGGGAAGATGTCGTTCTGAACCCGCAGATGGGAGATGCCGAGGCGAACAAAGCACCAGAAATCTGATGCGTGAGGAAGAGTGGGTTGACTCCCTCGGATTGGAATGAAGCGGTGGGCTCCTGAATGATTGAAAAACATATATAAGCTCAAGACCGAGCTGAGGCTCAAGTATTCCATTGATCCGTCATTGGACAAATCCCCAATCGGGATAAGCATCTGGGTCGTCTTATTCAATCGAAAATTCAAAGCAGGGTGAATCCAGCAGACTCAGACGCATGGCCGTTGGCGTGCACGACTTCTGGAGCAACGGTAACTCCGAACACAGGCGATAACGCGCTTGAAGAGGCTTGGCCAATTTCGAGAGTCCAACTCTCGCTGCGCGGTAGCACCAAACAGTGCACCTTTTCCACATTCGAGTGACCCCGGCCACAGGTCACGAAACGCCACAACGAGTTGTCATTCGTACTCATCGAGAGTGCAGCGGTATTCCGAGCAGACCTTGAAACAGAGTGCTCCGAATGATCACATGATCTTCCCAATACCCTACGGAAGCGAGTCTGTGGATTTCATGAATTCTGAGCTGCCTTGAAGATTTGCACGCGGGAAGCGAAACCGGTGAAATCGGTGACCGCGGACGATCGTGACCGGCGGCTAACTGTCATTCCTGTCATTCAATCGCTCGAGGCGAAGATCTTCCACGGACTCCACCGCCCTAATAAATTTGACATCACAGAGCGGCAGACACGTTCTGATATGACGACCCGTCCCGGCGACGAACGAGGGCGAGGAATTAAGTGATAAGCCTCTTTTATTGGATAATTTCAATGACCGGCCGAGCTCAAGCTTTTCTAAGTTCTCAGTGGAATGTCCATCTACATTTCTAGTGACTCTCTGATTCGCGCGAGAAACGGTCTACCCTATCCGAAATCCGTGGCTGTCCAACGCTTCAGAGGGTCGGAGGTTGGAGCGCATACGAAGTCAATCTTTTTTGCCAATCGATACGGTGCTCCTGTCACATCCCCGCAGCTGTATTGATCCGCGGTCCCTATCCGTCCCCGTTCTGACCCCCATACCCGAAATCACCACCACTCCTCGGAGTCTCGCACGTCACCCTGAGCACCGGCCCAGCAGTGGCGTTTGACTCCCAATTTGAGGCCCGAGCTCTCATATTCGGGCAACTAGTGGCACGCTTACTCCATCTTAAGCCTTGCTCAGGTGAGAATTTTGGATCGGACGCGAGTTCTCGGGGCTCTCATCTAATAGGAGTTCGCTATCTGAGAGAAGTTTCATTTAGTATTGGCCATTGGCCATCGGATATCGTCTTATGCTTCTGCGATAGCTCGGACCTCGATATCTTATACAGCGCGTCGAGCTCACGCTGAAAAGTTCTCAAGTGGAGAAAAGCCGGAAAATCGACAGCTCCAGATCGCCGAATGACCACAAAGGAAGAAAAAACGCGGCTAAAACGAGAATTCATACAATAAGATATCCTGAGTAGATATTCGCCACTCCTAGTATATCGATTTGCCGAAAACTTCCGCTCATTACTCGCTTCCCCCTCCCGTCTGAATGGTGAGGATTACAGAGACGAAGAATCGATGTTGAATTTCATCTGAAGTGTCAACTGAGGCAAATGAATCGGAAAACAAAAAGCTTCAACGAACGGGGATGTCTTCGATGCGAAAAGCTCCACTTCAGGAGGAGAAAAGAATCCTTCTCTCCCATCGAGGGAACTAGTGTCACAGAAAAACGGTTGGAAGTTCGAGCTCCGTCGCGTCGTCTTGAGCTTCGCGGACTGTGATTCCTCTGGTCGAAAGAAACGAACGAAAGACCAACGGCCTGGGTTTTCGCTCTTAGGTTTCCGTCGTAGATTCCCTAGATTTCTCTGCAGCTTCTGTGAGATCGCGTGATGCGGTACGTCAAACTCCCGCACCTGTGATTATTCGGTGGGGGCGAGATTCAACGGTCGAGCACTGGATGACGAGGACCGACGTCGACGCAGGACCCTTCGCAGCATCTGTACGTTCCACAATCATTTGGATTCGCTCGGTGATTAGGACGGCAGCGAGAAACAACTCCGTCCGTCCATTCGTTCAGGAATCCTTCGGTCGAATCGAATCAATTCTCACGAGTGACGACTCCGCACACCCGACTCGTACGTATGCGATTCGGACGTACCAACGACCGGTGCGACGGACGAGGGTCAGTTCGTCGAATTAGCGACGATTCAAATTTGTCAACGCCTTTTCTGAACTTGTCAACTTCGATTCTGGCAATGTGCAGATGCTGTCCCGACGACCCTGAGCGAGCGGCTGGCGATTCGCTTATTATTTATCGGAGTGTTATCGCTGGAATGATTCCGAGGTTGGAATCGAAGATAAAATTAGCGTGAACGATGCGATCCCGAACGATGACAAGGACCATTAACCAGTCCGTGGACGGAACGAGAGGTGTGAGCGAATGTCCGCCTGTCTGCTTGCCTGCCTGCCCGCGTATGGTATGTCGCAACTCTGAAGACGTCGATGATAGAAGTTGCCGTGGATCGGCGAAATTTTGAGTCCTTTCACGCCTCTGACAGCCGATCGGAGACAATCGTCTATTCCGGGGAACAATTGATGCCCGTCGCTTGTTTCATATTCGGGTCTAGAACGCAGCGCCTTAATTTCTGTCAGAGGAGGATTTTTCGCCGCGGAACAATCGACGTTTCCGACTCGGGAAAAATGTAAGGACCGTAGAATTGGTTAGCGAGGCGAAGTCGCTCTGGGACAACGACGTTGACAATTTCCGAATGCTTCAGATAGCCAGTGAATGAATTATTGTCGGATCAGCTTTCCCGATCGCGCGAATCAGTTTGCAGAGCGAACGTCACCGCCGTGGCTTTTGTAGCCATGCCGTCAATTCGAAAGAGACAAAAAAAGGAACGAAAACAGACGATCGAATGGCAGATGAGACAAAATCCGGGACATTGACAACCACCAACAACCGGTGGCGGCAGCGGCCGAACAGGCAGCCAAGCGACTTCCACATCTGAGTCCGAGTTCCCATGAGCATTGTACAGCGCGCGACTGACGTGGGAGAGTAGTCCAGCAGATGCGCCAGTTCCGGCTCGCTTGTGTCGTACGAAACATCAGCTTTTTTTCTTCAGATTTCGTTTCGCGCGAAAGAGCTGGAGTTTTTATCACGATCGTATTGCGGTATACGGTGTGACCGAGTAAATTGTTTTAATCGATTACAGCGTTACAAAGAATCGAGATCGACGCCATAAGTAGAGCATCGGAGCGCTTCTGACCTTCCCCGTGAGTGAAACGCATGAATGAAAAGGAAGACAATGCTACGGATTCGGTTCGGTTACTGATAGGATTATACGATTTTGCTAGTAATGCCCTCGTTAATCCCCTATTGAGTCGGACGCTTGCCATTGCTGGTTGGAACTCCTCCCCCCCCCCTCCAAAGAGAATAGCGCCTCAGCCCGACCGCGCGTATTGACCGGAAGTTCTTCCGCTGGTCTTCAAAGGCCTCGACTCGTCACAGGACGGACCTGTTGGATCACGATCGATGTAGTTACTCTTCGCCGGCGACAATCACCTGACACGGCATCCTCACGCCCATACTTTCTACTACCTGAATACGATCGGCATTGACGGGGCCGCGTCTATCTTCCCCTCGAAAGTACTTTGAACGAGCACCGCATGAGTACGCGGTACTCAGCATCGTTGCAGATGCGCAAAACGGGGAATATGTACGAGTAATCAGTATTCGTGCACATTCCCCGGTTCTCCCGTCTAGGTGTCGTTTCCGTAGACCAGGATATTTCCATCTGCCATTTTAGGCTAGAGAAGAAGGAAGCATTTGTATGGAAAAAGCAATTAGAATCTCAGAAAAAAACGGGAATCCGACGGAGCAACGCTCGCGGAGCCGCGATCTTAAACAAGGAAGTGTATTGTGTGGGGAGGTACCCTTGGAGAAGTTCTGCCGAAGAGAGTTGCGGAATCGATTAGGATGGACCGTCGTCGGCTGCTGACCGAATCGCGTACAAGGTTGCAGGATTGGCCGGTTTTCACGTGGACGAATGGCGTCTCTCCACGTCGCCACGATGCCAAAGGACATCTTCATCCGAACGGTAGCTGACGGAAAAGCGCCACCGGTAGCCGCTCGATGATCGCATTAGTCGCGTGGGCCGAAGATGTTGTTAATGATGATCACGGCTAGAATGGTGAGGCGTGCCGGTGGCGGCTGCGCTAAGACTTCGCAAACACGTCCACTATTTCTTCATCTACTGTCCCATCGTCTTTCGGTGCCTCAGTCCCGTCTTTCGTCCGAACATCTATCTGATGACCAAACGCAAACGCTAAAACAGGAGCAACTCCGTCCGCGAAGAAAAAATTCTTCCAAGCGATGCTTCCACTCAAATCGTATAGCCACACGGATTTGGTGACAAATCCGAGGCGAGCGGTGAGCCATCCTCGTCGGCGAGCAATTCCACCAAACACGCGAAATAAAAAACCGCACAGGAAAATAAAACCGTTCGGAAACAAAAAGAGATCTCTTCCAGCGATCCCTCGCCGGCTAACGGAACTTCGCTGACGTAACTGGAAGCGGCGGACGAAGAAGATGCTACCGGTGAAGACCCTGTTTCGCGAATGGTGGAGCGACCGTCAACGCGTTCTCACCCTTTTTGTGGACGGGCACCGCGATGGACAAGACGCGGATCGAAAGCGAAAGTAGATCGGGGCATTGAAAGATCCGTTTTTGGCTCCTGTAGAAGCAAGCGTGCCGCTCAAAACTAAGCGAAACGGCTAGTGTTGTTGTTGCTGGCGCCGACGATAACGTCGACGTTCGACTAGTTGTTCGGAACTAAGTTTTGGGTGACTGCACTCACATAGAGGCTTTCTCCACCGTATTTCTGGCCTCGTCTGTGAACTACGCGTTTCAAGCTCGCCAAGGTCTTGCACCCAACGCCGGTCCGAGCGTCGCCGTGCAACACGCTGCAAAGTCGAACGTGTTGCTGTAAAGTAGTCTAACGAAAGTGTTTCATCGGCGAAATAGGCTCCGGGAGCCCTTCGGTGGCTCGCCGCCGCGTCTGCTCGGAAGCGCTCGATGCAAATCGGACGGGCGGCGGCGGCGGCTCTTGCGGTGACCCCTTCTGGGATTGCTGGGTCAAGGTCGGAGTTCATCCGGAAGAAGACGAGCCCCGGGTTCAGAACTCCAGAAGACGCTTGCGCCATTGATCTTCGACAGAAAAGACGGCGTTTTTATTCTCACGCTGGCGGCATAACCGATTCGCGCTAGAACAGCTGTGACATCTGAAGAAGACAGCTCTGGAAGTTCTGGGAAGAAGAAGCACATATGAGGATTTCCATCGCAGAATGCTGGACGTGATGAATATATGGGCTGCCCATGCCCTCTATCGGATGCGGTGATCGCGGTCTTAGGTTTTGGAATCCCTTCCTAAAGGCCTGTTTGACGAGGTAAGATCATGCTGATAACGCGACGACTTCAAACAGTTAAACGCGGCGGAATTTGAGTCAATCCAGAAAACAGAACTGGTTCCGAGTTCAGACAGAAGTTTTTGATGGGGCGTTGCGACGGAGCGAACGTCGTGATGAACAACCAATCACTAGGCAAACTGCAAGCGAGACAGGCGAGAAAGCAATACACTACTCGCAAAGAAGGAAGGCCTGACTGAGTCGACGGCATTGTGTTCGCCACGACCTCGCCACAATTACGGGCGGTGCCGATACAGGGGCTGGGCAGCGATCGACTGCTGTCGACTGACCATCGATAAGGTCGAGGATGGAACTGCAAAACAAAGAAGACCCAGAAATCGGCCCGGGAAGGTGCATGAGCGTAGTTTTTCAAACTTCTACAGGAGAACAGAGAGGACTGGTGGCGCCCAATCAAAATAATGAATGACTGATTTACTGAAGCAACCGTTCGACCTCCTGATCTTCTGGACTGAGTGCGCTTGCCGCCGCCGGGCAACGGCACAGACGCACCGGAAGACGTGAGTTGTTCTTTTAGGGGTAGAAGACGGCAGAGAAGGAACTTCTGCCGCTTTTCACTTCGCCTAGGACGGCATTCGTTTATACATGAGCGTACGGCGTCAGGCTGAAGATACGACGAAGAGCGAGCGTCGTCCCTAGCTCTAGGCAATTTGCAGCGAGGCCAAGGGCGTGGCTGTCAGCGCTTGCCCATGCGAACGGTTCGACCAGCTGAATCAGTCATCGGACAGGAGCTTGTGAGCGGCGTGTCGTTGCGATGAATCACTTGCATTATTATTATTATTATTATCGAAGAACGGCCTGAAAAATTTGCTGCTTAACCAGTCGAAGTGACGACGGGTATGCGAAAAGGTGAGCAGACTCACTATGGCTTCGCTACGGCTGACTGACTCAGTCGCTCGCGCGCTCCCCGACCGGTAGAAGTGGTCTGTCAGCCAGACACCAAGTTAGTTTCTTGGTCGTTCGATGGTCGGTCAGTCAATCAGTCGGTCCGTCTAACTTTTGGTCAGTCGGTCTATCTGTCTATCTGAATGTCCGTCCGTCCAGTCATTCCATTGAGTGTCCTTTCCACTCTTCTATCGCTTGATCCATCAGCGGGTTCTGATTCATTCATCGATTCATCCATCGTTTCATCGTCATCGACGGTCAGCCAGTCAGCCGGTCGGTCGGTCTGTCCGTCGGGCGGCCGATGGATCGATCGATCCATTGGAAGTTTTCGGGTCTTTAACGCTGGATCAGCTGACCGGCGCAGTCGCTGCTGCCGCTGTGTGCCACCGACGATGGGGCATCGTAGAGCTGTTGCCTCACCCGTGATAATTCTTCCGTTGCTTGCCATCATCATCCTGTTTGCTTGCCTCCATGCCTTGGGTTGACCAACAGTCGTCACCGATTGACGCTGTATTCCTGGCCGCTCAGCTGATCTTGGTTTCCCGACGGCTGAAACGGTGACGAAGAGCGACTAAAAAGCGCGGGGGAGAAATTCTGCTAAAAAATCTGCCCCTCAAAATCAGGGCGCAGTTTTTTGTTCTTCCAGGGCCGTCGACTATTCTCTTCTCTTTTTCTCCGCGCGCGCGCGCCCCGAGTGCGAGCGAGCCCTGTGCTATTATTGAGCCCGCTCGCAATCCCTTCGGCGGGGGAGCTTACCGTCGAAGAAAGCAAACAACGAACGATCGCATAGAGTCATTCATCCAAGACAAATACGCGATCTGTATTCTCGACCAAATGGGAGCACTGTGTTTACCATCTGCCAAAGAGCACCAATCGAGCGTCTCTAGAATTCAGAATACCCAAGGCGAAACAAACACCGCCTTTGATGGACTTGCAACAGTAGGTAACCGGACAACTCTCACTGACTGAGTGTGTCGTGATTCCCGTAGAAATATGTTTGGTTCCTTGGCACGTGACGTACAGTCGGGAACGAGCAGCTTGCCTCGATCTCGAAACCCCCGTACAGGAATGGGAGAAGGATCATGAAGGACCTATCGCCTCGTTTTCGCGTATGTCCGGTGGTCAGGTCGTTCGCTTGAAAATCGAGGAAGTCGATGGGCTATGATATTGCCTGGTAATTCGAGCGATTGGCGTGACCGTCACAGCCGGGGAGCAAACCAGATATATTCTTTCGTCATACCAGAGGTGATGGTTTATGATCCGATGTGGCGTTGGCTAGACGTCGATCCGTCGATAGAAAGCATATAGTTGCTCGAACTACACCTACGTGGGGGAGGAGGGACAGCTCGCTTAGATGGTAGGTTTCTCGCTGGCTCAGTCGCTCGCTTGCCCGCCTGCCTTGCTACTCAGTTCTCCTCTTGGAACTGTCTGCAACACGGATGGAAAATCAGGGGGTGAAAGTAGCCAGTATGTAGTTGCTTTGGTCGTCGCGCTCTGATTATTTGCCCGAGACCCGAGAAGAGCCGTTACGTCAGCGGCAGCAGCAGCGGCGGCGGTGGCTACTACAACAACATCTAGGGACAGGGGACAAGGCGAAGAAAAAGCTGTTGCTGCCCAAAAAGTCCACAGCAGAGACAGCGATACGGAGCGTCGACGACGACGGGAGAAATTTCGGCGACGACGTGAGAACCAACCGAGCAAGAGCGAACGAAAATGAAGCACAGCCAAAGAACGCCACCTGAAGTTTTTGCCAATAATCACCTCGTTCGGATGAACTTGAACGGGTGACTCCGCGCGGAACAAACACCACGTACTTCGGCTCAAACAGCGCAGGATCCGCGCCATGCCCAGCGGAGTCAAGTCGAGGTTTACCTTGCGCGAGATCTTCCTTTTCCCCGTATGCTGTCGTTCTCCTGCCATTCCTCGGCGACAGGGTTCAACCAGTTCGACCGAGCGTCTCCACTCGATCTGAATCTCGTTAAGACCCATTGGCGTCGGCGTGTCAGTCGAGGTCGGAATGAAACTCGAGAAGGACATTGGGTCACTTCCGGTGAGCTCATCTCATTTCGCGGAGCCATGGGAAAAATCGACCATTCCGAGCCCACGGAATCGATGCACGGCGTGCTTGAGCATGCCTGCTCCGCTCACCTGATTCGGAAACGGATCGATCCGCTCATGGCCTTTGGTTTTGATTTTGATCATACGAGAAAATATCATTGAATGTATCGTGCATTCACCGTGTATGAACATCCGTATTCTGACCGCCAGGAACATGATATATCATGAGCGTAAGCCCTAGCTTCATTTTGGCAAGTATGGGCGAACATGTATCGGTTCCGTCGACGACTATCCAGAAAATATTCTTTTTGAAAGCGCTCTAGACAAAAGTGCGCATTTCAAAAAGCCCGCATCCAGAAGAGTCGGGTTCCATCGACACTTCTCAGTCGGCTTATCAGCTCGTTCGGAACACCCGCTAGGCGCGACCGCGAGAGACGACCAGAAGAACCGAGGGGAGCCGGAAGAGCAACTCTACCGAAGTTGCCGAATATCAATCAGTCACTGGTCCCGTTCGACCCGATGGGATGAAACCTCTATCGACATGGAATGAAGATACAGCACCAGATTAGGACGCAAATGGGAATGAAATTATTGTTGTGCGTTCGCTTTCTCGAAACCGTTCCCCGTTGGGAAGCAATGCGCGAGTGAGTCTTTGTTTGTTGGAATAATAATAATCGAGGCGCTGGTAATCTCGTTTGCTTGCTGGAAGTTTCATAATCCAAGGAAAGCGCATCAAAGATTATAATGCGGCGGTAAAAGTAAGTGTTAGTTTCAGCGGCGGTGGCGGCTGCGGCGGCAAATTAGACGACGGTCGAACGACCGAGGGACCGGCCGGCGGGGCGATGGAAAAGGGATCGTTCAGCCTGGCGACTCGCAAATTACAGATGTCTTAACGGGCGATCAGTGGATCTTGATTTTGGATTTTGTAATGATTTTGTAGCGAACGAGAAAAAGAGCGAAATTCTCCTGCAACGAGATCAAGCTCGTTTCTTGTCATGGCGCCCATTCGTCCGACCGAGTGAGTGTTTGTAGGTGATCCGTTCAGTGAGTCAAGCCGAGCAAAACAAGTTGGAGTCAGAGACGTTTGCCGCAATTGAAAAACCGTTCATTCGAACGTAAATCCAGTGAGTGTCCGTTACGCGGAGAACTTCACGCGATATATCTTTGATGACGTCGGGAACAACTTGAACACTGACTACAACAGCGGCAACGTCGACGACGACAGCAGCGACAACGAGTAATGGCGTGTAATGAAGGCGCCGATACGCGCAGCTGGTGTCTCTCCTCGGGACAAATGATCGCCGTCGAGTGAGATGGATACTGGCGGATCTCGGCCAGTCACTCGGGGGTGACGTCGACTAGAATTTATTAACAGCATTATACAGAAGCGTAACGGTATCTGTGTATGTATGATGCACGATGCGCGACGATGATATACTCAGTCGTCGGAATATCCTCGAATGTGCCGCAGACAATGCACATGTACGGTATGCAGGCGGAAACTGCTATGTGTGATCTATAGAATGAGGTTTGTAGATCCGTCCGACCGACCGACCAGCCGAGCGAGCGAGTGGAGGCTGTGTGGCAGCTTACGGGAGGTCTGTCACTGGATCGTTGTGCAGTAGCCCAGCGGTCGTATGGATGCGGCGGCAGCGGCGTTGACTGCTATCCAATTTCACGAGTGAAGGCGCCTTTCCTGCTGGACCTCTTCCGTTGGACATCCTGTAGATTCTTCTCCTTGCCGATTCTGGCCGCTGAATCCAGCCCATTCAAAATCTTCTACTCCCACAATCTCCTCCTCAACGGACCGATGACTCCCACTGTGGGAGGATTCCCAGCCTTTGAGAAGACATACAACGGCTTCTGCCAGCTGAGCCATCATGACAATTAGTTTTACTCGAGTGTTTCAGAGGAAACTCTCTTCGTGGCCGTTCATTCGGGAGCCGTACGATGATTCGGAGGAGGATCGTGAGACGAGTTTACCAATTGAGGCATCCCGGAGATCGGTCCGGGAAATCCAATCCGTCAGACCGAGAGCGGAGCGAGCCCTGATCTGGGTACTGTGGATCGCGTCTTCCAGAATTCCCTGAACTCAGAAGATATTCCCTGGATGATACCAGACCCCTCCGAAGATGCTGCGTGTCCACGGAGTGGCTGATCATCCGCGCCCAACACTGAATTAACTTCGAAACGGGCGCTTCCCTGGCTTGTGAAGCGGCTTGATTCGAAGAGGCTATTCGAACAAGTTGTTGCCGCAGCAGAGAATGCACAAGGTGTCAATGGTCGATCGGTGGTAATCAACAGTGTTTCGAACGGGCGGGGGACGCCGTTGAGAAGGCGGCTGGGCGCTTCGGAGATTTACTGCCCGCCGTATTTCAGTAGTATTAATAAAAGGAGGAGGCGACGACGACCACGACGGGAAGCACGGCCGATCGACCGGCCAACAGGCCGAATGACTGACTGACTGTCGGGAAGACGAAGAGACGTACGGACGAGCCAGCGAGCGGCGGACTTACAGACAGACATCGGCCACAACAGATCGAGCTAGTTTTGCCGTGTCAAAATCGAACCAACGTTTTTACTGAGAGACGGCGAGCGATAATTTTTTCAATTGCGGCCCAGCGGGCGGGCGGCTGATCGCGCGAGCCAGCGATCCACCGACCGACCGACAGACATACAGATCGAGCAAGCGGCCGACCGGTTGGTACTTTCTTCTTTTTTTTCTATTCCACAGATCAAACCGGTACGGTCTGACGGACGGGCTGGGAGCAGATTTTCGCAAGTCCCGTTGACAAAAGCGGATCGATTCACCCAATACCCGTCTTCTTGTCCGCGTATCCGTCAACAGTCGAGGCCATACCGGGCTACTGATGTCCCTCGTGGGGACGCTCAAAAACCCACGCGACCATTCGTTGACTCGAGATGCCGGTACTTTTTCATTGCTTCCTACCTTGTGTTATACCGTCCGATTCATCATTGAACAACCGAATATGCTCCGTGCCGGTACGAAACTGGCCTCTCTCGCTCACGACGATCAAGATGGCGAGGGACTTTTGTTCCCGCCGAGTTTTCGCTATTTCGAGATAATTCTCCTCGATGAGGTTGATTGGAGAAGCGGAAGGAAAGCAAGCGACAAGGATTTCTACGAGGAGGGAGGCAAAGAGTAGAGACGTAAAACCATCTAGTGACGTCCTGGGAGCCACTCGGGATCGAGCGTATGGGTGTGCATAGCGGGCCGTTGACTGTCTTCGGCAGCCTTTCGTGACTTAGGCTTCGCATTGCTGTTCCGGCGGCTCGCGTGATTGTAGCCGCTTTCTCAAAAGCTCCGAACTCCTCGAGGCATTCATCCCCCTTGGCCTAGAACCAGCACCGTTCTACCGCTCCTATGTAAATCACATCAAATTCGGATATCCTCTTGTGACCGCATCGTGCGTTCACTATCTAAACAGTTCTGATTTTCAGCTTATCTGATTCGCCTTCTTTCTTTTCTCTCCTCTCTGCTTCGCTCGTTTCGAGTTTCTGATTTTGTATTGACTCGGGAATTCTGAAAGGACGCTCTCTGCTTCTGGATGTTATTGATGGTCTGCGGACGCACTCGATGACTTCAGTGAATACTCTCCGAGTAGATCCTTCGCTTTACTTGCAGCTGAACAAATCGTCGATCTCGTCCGATATCCCAAGTGAAGGGCACGGCTTCGACCACGCCAGAACGTTCCATAATTCACTCTACTCCTGTCATCCGGACCGGAGCGACGGAATCATTCAAATTGAATACCGAGGAAGTCTCTGGGCCGACTCCGAGGATCTCGATGAAGTTTTCCCTGCTCAACCCCGAGATCCCAGGACGACGGGAGCGGAGCTGTCGCACTGCCATCTCTGTCTATTCGATGGTCGATGCTTGAGGAAGCTACGCTACGGTTCCGACGTCTCGTTAGCGAAACCGCCATGAAACCCATGCGTAACAAGCCGGAAAAATCAATAATACGTGACCGATTCGATTCTGGGCGGATGAGCATCCACACCCTAACGCCAAATCTGGTCGTGGTCGGAGCTTCTTTCCGGATAATTTATGAATGGGCATTTATCTTTTTGCGTTTTGCGTTCTCCCGTCGAAGTGTGATCGCACACTCCTATGATTTTACGCGACCGCCATCTGCGAATCCGATGGTCTGGGCGTGTGAGCGGAGTTTTCAGGCTGTCAATTGACCGAGCCAAATGGAATCCTTGTTCATTCAAGGGTGCCACAGCATAGTGCTTGCTGCTGTTGCTACCCTTTCCGCCCGAAGTATCCAATCATCGAGCTCACCGATTATTGTTTTTGCGCTGACGTGAGGATTCTCTAATAGGTTCCACCCAGCAGCGAACACCTCTTGTGAGAATATCAGTCTTCTTGTGAGCTGCTGAACTCGGTGTTTTAAATGCCAATTCATTTAGGCTTTGATCGGACGCGGCAAACTCGTCGAAATTGATGAGACATCTCAGAAAAATTAGCAACAGCGATGCGTGATGTATCGTACGGCGCGGAAGATAAAAATAAAGCAGAAGATGCGCTCGAAAATCCGACCGACTCCCAGGACGGGTAGGTGTCTTTGTAGGAGTCGCCCATCAAAGAGGGTCTGATCTTACGTTTTAAGCTATAGCAACGCATGGTACGATACGTTCGGATCGAGAGCAAATTATCGGGAAATGGGTCCGAGCACTTCCCAAGCACACTTTCGTGGTCAGTCGTGGAGCAGCGTTCGTCGGGAGAGCGCCGTAGTCGTTCCGTTCTAGAGGCGGTTTTCAGTGTAGATCCCTTAAATCCCGCCCGTTCGGGATTCCAGGCCTGGCAGCTCAGGCTCTCGGACTCCGAGAGCGAGTGAGGACAGGAGCAGGGGGGCAGCACGGGGAAAAAGTTCCCGATAATTATGGAGCATCTAGCTGAGGAAATCACATTCCCCATGGGCTTGGAGGGAAGATGCAACATTCCGAATTGCCCTTCTGAAATATTCTTCGAACCTGCTGAAAACATTACACAAGTTCCATGCGTACAATGATGATGACGATGATGATTGAAGCATGGTCGTGTCTTTGTGTGAGCGAGATAGAAGCGGCGGGGCGCGGCGGGAATTAGTGTGCGGCGTGTGTAATGGTTGATATTTCCAGCTGGATCAGGAAGATTCGATGAGCACGCGATGGACGACCGGAATAATCCGCCGTCTGATCGACACGCCGCATCCATTGTCTAAAATGACGAAGTTGGCACGAAGAGAGAGAAGGAACCGATCACAACTCACGAGACGAAACGAGAGAAAACGGAATGAAGAGAGGAAACTGGTAAAATACTTTTTTTGCGGCGTTTATCAATCTGGCCGCTCTGGCTGTTGGTGCCATTTGGGCAGGGCCGTCGTGAAGTTTCGCGTCTGCATCCTATTGGTCATTGTGAGATTTCTCTTTTTCCGATCTAGGATCGCATTCGACTTGTTGTCATCGCTGTTCTTGATGATGGAGTCGTTGTTGATGTTTTTGTTGATGTTCTTGTGTAACCATACGATGAATTAGCGAAATGAGTGCAGATATATCTGATGGGAACCACGCTCTTCGCTCCGTTTGCCTCCGTGTTTGCGTTGTCCGCTCGCGCGCACAGATTCACGTGAGCGAGAGCCACGGGACGAACTTTTTTTTCTCAAAACCAAAGCAGCCGAAAGATTCTGTTGCAAAACAATCCACCGCGAAAAATGCCAAAATTCCGTTGAAACGCGACTTGGCTTGATTGAAACCCAGACTAATGAATCGCCCATGCGGAAAAATCATCGAATAGATTATGACGACCGGACTGCCCTTACGTCCCCCCTAGGCTGGGTTTTGAAAGCCCGGATGATCCAAGGCGAGACGCTATCGGTCGGTCGGACTGTGAAAGTATCCGAGTCCGACCAGGAGGCTCGGAGACTCGACCCGAATGGTCTACCTGTTCGTTGGGAGCCTCCGTGGAAGGAATCGGTCAAGTCGCTACCTTCATAGCTATCCAATGTCAGGAGATGTCCTCTCGACGATTTTCTACTGAAGTCAATGATATCGAGATAGATAAGGCGCGGGAACGCAGATCGTCTCGAAATAAATCATCATCGTAATCGCCATCATGGCCACGGGATTGCTCCTTGCGCGCTCGCATTGCGAGGATCGGAATCAGTAGATTCCTCGCGCAATAGTTGAGCAGCCAGGCAAAGCTTCGGCCTAGAACACAAAGACATGGGGCAATTCCTCATCTCTACGGAGCACCTCGACCGGCTAAGCAAGCAAGCGCGGTGGCCGACCGACCGGCCGAGCGAAGAACCAGCACCGCGAAGCGCGCTTCAGCGACTTCACCAAGTTCGGCAACTTCAAGAACAACAAAGCACCAGCGGTAACCTTGACACAGACTCTGCGCTCAAGTGGAGCGTCGAACACACACGCAGAGTTTGTCATCAAAACGGAGCTTCCCGCATGAATACTTGCGTTTTTCTTCCAGTATTCGACCACAACGAAGATTTCCGAGCGAAATTCCACCGTTCCCAGTCTTGTATTTTCCCAGGTATGCGCTTGTCTTCAGCAGAGCGGCGTGTGCGAATATGGGAAAAGATGAAGAAAAAAACTCGATCCAGGTGTATGTCAGCAGTGTTTCGTCACTCGCAAAAATCACGAAGCCCATCAGGCGGAGGCGGACGATGGGGTGGAAAGAAAAAAGAAACGGAAACACTTCGAAGATCTTCATCATTGTGAAGCATATCAAGTTTTATCATATGCCATCAGTCTCACAATCGACAACAACAATGATAATGAATCCAATACTTGGGGACCGACGGAACGCTAGCCGAAAACTCAATGAGGTGGAGTGGTCTCGTAATTAAGAGTTGATGAATCTCTCGTCCTGTGTTGCCCTGGCAGGAACGGTCCTCAAGTTTAGGTTTCGTCATCGAGACCAAGATTTCTCCCCTCGCCTTGCTCAACCTCTATCATCTCTGAAAACGGCGATGCGAATGCTCTATGCTTCTTCTCAAATACGGAAAACGTGTCGAAACGTTCGTGATCGCGTAGACGTACTTTCCGTGCGCAGAACGAACTGCACGCGTGCACGAACGTGGCTTCGATAATTAGCTCACCCACTTCACCAATAATAGTCATTCCGACGGAAAAGAACGCTGTTAATGGTTATCGGGACTTGACCGCGTCTACCAAACGACTGCACGAGGACGTGGTACGCCACCCGTAAATCATCGGCGAGAATCAAACGGTGTTTCCATTCATGTACATGAGTATGTACACTTGTTGGAATAACGGTCACATCCGTGGACGACAACGCCTTTGTGGCGGCTCCGGTTGAACGGAGAATAAAACTGGAAGCTAGAAGGATGCTGAACAAGGACGCCCTCATGCCCTCACGTGTGTTGTTTACGATCCCAACTACACATAATTACTGTAGTTCTGCCATCATCGACAACGACTCTGATCCAAATACTACAGTGACGCGGCTGCTATCGCTCCGGCTCCCTGGTCAATGTGGTTCTCAGTCCGTTCGTCCGCTCATTTATCCCAACGACGTCGTGTCTCCATGATAATATTGTCGCCGACGTCGTCTCGAAGGCCACGAGCGAAAAAAGGCCAAAGGCGATCGCGATGATCAAGGCACATGATCCACGCCCATGGGAACTGATTCAACTTTCTAATGTGGATTCGTTACTCGCTCACTTCAATTTATAATTCCTTCACCGAGCTGCTCTGGGCGGCTGCTAATGATTTGCAGGTCTGCCCGTGAATTTCCAATCAGATTTGATTTCCAGAACGGTTTAGGTGCGACCTCCGATCGCTCCTCGATCAGAGCTTCCCCGGAATGGAATTGGGGCTCTATGAATCGACGAAATCTTCACCGACTCCAACCAGAACACCTTTCTCTCTGAGTCGAACTAATGGAATATCAGTTTCCGAATACGGTCTCCAGATCGGCTCTGGATTCAGGAAAATCTCTCGAGCAGGCTTCGGGAAATTGTGTTCGGGATGCTGCTCCCCGCGGATCTCAGCTCCCGAAAATCTAGCTCAAGCGGATCGGTCGCTGGTTGACAAGAGCAAGACTCTGAATTGTTGATATTTCCGGGAGAAAAGATATCCCTCATCAGAAAGAAACGGATATGTACAGAAAAACTGCAGAAACCGAGGAAGAAGCGTCCCACTCACCTCAACTCTGCACTTTACTGCTGCTGATTTCGTTGTCGGCGATGCATCCCTGAAATGAAAATTATACCTCTTTAAAATATGACCCATCTAGACGCACGACAGATAATACGACGGCGCAGGCAAGTCGAGCGCATGTCGCGGAAAATGATAGCTCGGGAAGATGTGACTGTCAAGGCGGACATCCATGTAGTCGTCTTACTCCCGCCTATTTCCGGTGAGTCCGCTCCTCTTCCCGTCATGAGGTCGTCGAGGGCCCGAGAGTCAAGACTGATCGCTTCCAGCGGGGGGGGTAGAAGAAGAAGAATCAGCCGCGTCGTTCCGAAACAGACTACGAGACCTTGCCAATCTATTGGCTGGTGACCAGCCACTATGATCAGCACATGACGATCGAAGCGACTGCTAGTTCTCAACCACTGACTCACGAACTTCAAGCGTTCGCTTCTGTATAACGGCTCGCTTGACAACAACGCATTGTCGCCCTCGGATCGTAAGTCGACTATCGTTTCTGAAATCAGTGGCTACGCTGGAAGTGTTCGGAACTCTTTTCGAGCAGATCTGAGTGAAAGCCAAACGTCCGACCTTTCGCCGCTACGTGCACGGCTAGGCACACTAGGTGATGCCTGAAGATGAATCGGGGGCGAGTCAGAGGACAACGTCAAGACCAGTCAACGGAAGCCATCGCCAACACCGACTGGCCCAGCCCGGAAGAATCCGATCCTTCCTCCAGTTTCCCAGAAGTCCGGAGTATCTCATGTTCCAGGAAACGATAAAACCCAATTAGGCTGGAATTCTTTGAGCGAATTAAAAACCCTTCGCAGGACTCACTCAAACAATATTTCGATGTGCTATCCTCGAAGGATCGACTTTTTCTGAAATAGAGCGAATCATATCCGGAGCTTCCGACGATGCCAATTGGGATTTTTCGAGGATTCAGCGTAGCCCGAACTCGAAAAAACATACGCTTCGACACAGTCGGCTTCGAGCTTCAAGATTCGTATTGTATCGGTATTCCTCGGTCGTTTCGATTCTGTGCGTTTTATCCGAGTCTCCTTACGTCTTCGCAAACGCCCTTTGGCCTGATTCCGGCAGGTTTAGATCAATCTCTTTTCGTCATCGTCACCGTCGTCATCGTGATCAGCACCACAGTATCATAGTCAAACTGATGGAACTGGCTCACACGAGGGTGTCTCATTTTGGGATTTGATCTCTGCGCTCGTCTCTTCCGCGTTCCTCTCCTTTCACTTCTGCGAATTCGAACGAAATGAACTTCCGCGACACTGGGTTGTTCCCGCTTTTTCTTTTTTTCACCGTCGATTGTATCAAAAACCCCCATGGCCCTATGGCTGGTCGGCTGATCCATCAAGCATCATTGTTTTCATCGACATTCATCAATTCATTCCTCTCGATCTGTTCGTTCGGCATTCATTCGTGTTTCAATAAGCTATCTCGGGGAATGGTTCTCTCATCGATAGATAATTGTGCTTTCACGTGCAAATAGATACGTTGTTCCTCGATCGGAGCCCCAAGCCGCTGCTCATGATGTCGGCAACAAGAAAACGACGCCGGCCACCATGATGATGATGTTGACGGGGATCAGATGGACGACGAGAACGATGGCAGGGAAAAGAGATGGAAACAACGACGAAGACAAGAAGTGGAATGCCAGCGAGAATAGCCGTCACCGCTACTGTAGCTTTCAGATGAAACTATACCGAAAAAATATACACCGAATGAAAGTCCGCTGACTGGTTATCTGTTGTTGGCGTATTGCTATTATCGCTTTGGTGACCTGGCGGCTGCGGCGAGCGATTCTTGGTGAAGACAATCGGCGCGTTGAGGTGTGGCGTTCACGTTACGCAAGCCTCTACGACCGGTAATTCGCTCCCGTTATCAAAACGCGAGTAGTGCCTCATGTGTTACCATCATCCAGCCAAGCATCCAGCAATCCGAGCTGCTCGGATCGCACCGCCGGACCAAACTGTTTCACTTTTTTTTGCTAGTATTTCCAAACTACTACGACCAGTGCTGTCGCTGCAGCCGCGGTATCCTTGAGCATCGGGTGAAGATCTGTCTACGGAGGAAAATTCCTCAACAAAACAGCGGAGCACTGATGATTTCAAATTGCTCTACACGTAGTGGACCACCCGAAATTTGCCCAAAGAGCACGCACGCTCTCCAGCACGGGATCACTCATCTGACATATGATCAGTCTGGTAATCGAGGGATCATTGCAAAATCCAGGTGCCTCCCACACCGGACAAAACGAGTGGCAAGAAGAAACTTGCAACTGAAGTTATCTTTAAACACTCCTGATCGTAACAGCCGGGGACCTTGGGTAGCGTCGGCGGCCGGAAGGGAAGCTCATTCCTCCTTTTCCGCGGGAGCGCTCAACATCACCCCACTATGCGCACTTCGAGTCTCCGAAACGCTTAACACGCCCAGTGCGGTTGCGACGAAGGTAAAAATCTCCCGAAGAGTTGTGACATGAAATCAATCCACTTGATTCGCTTAATTGCGTCTTACCCAGCCGATCTTGAGCGAAGGATTTGTTCCCAGTTCATGGATTAGCATAAAGGCGAACTAAAAGAGGGCGAAACACAGCTGAAACCAAAATCACAGATCGCTTTCAACCACGTTTGACGATATCTATCCGAAACTTGTCAGTCCTGGTACATGAAGTTTTGGTATACATATGTAACCATTATCACCTGAAAGCATTACCAAACATAAACCCATGTCGGCGTCAAAGCGTTCCAGGTTGAATGATAAATCTATCGGAGAAAGACTAATTGCGTGAATAGAGCATAAAAAAAAACTCGAGATACAGTCGAACGTTTTTGTTCAGCTCCGATGAAGGGATTGCAGATTCCGTGAAGGAATGATTTTGCTTGACCGTCCTCACCCTGCGATTGTCGTGAGGTCGTTCGAGGATTCAGATAAACGCCAACGATTCGAGGGACTCGGAGACGGACTCGTTGCAGCTTCGGAAACTCTGCCATCGGGAGTTCCGGGGTTTCCTCGCCGCTGACGGACTCCATATCCTGTCGCGTAGTAGGCAAACCATGGATGAGGATGGCCAATTCTCACGGATGATGACTGACGAGATATTCAAGAAAAACTCGTCGGATTATACGTAAAAGGATTCGGCTCGCATGCGCGAAGATCCAAGGCGAGAGACCCAAGGAAGCTGACAGTTCAAATTCTGACAGTATTTTTTTTTCTTCGTTCGCGTGGTCCGTTATGACGGTAAAGCAGCAGGGGCGACGGCAACAGCAGCAGCAGCGATGACGGCCAAACAGTTTCGATGCCGGTTCGTCGGTGGCTCGGCTGGTCGGTCGGTCAGTCAGTCAGTCAGTCAGCGATCCAGTTCTTTCACAAAAGTTGACTCTGTCCATTTCTGAGACATGACCTTGGCCCCTCCCTGGCTTCCTTCGTCTCTTCGTCGGTCCGTGGGGCTGGCTTGCCATCCGTCCGTGTGTCGGTTGCCTTTGTGCCATCAATAGAACCTCGTTCGGCCGGCCGGACGAACGTAGCTCGTGATCGTATCGAAGTATCATTTGCAAATACCTACGCCGCTGTCGCGAACAGACTCTTGATCCGTCATCACATAGATGTGAAGCGGCAAATAGACCGCGCGCTATCTTCCACCTCGGTGTCGTACCGACGCCTAGTACTTGCAAAGACATACATCTCGTGTTGTATGAAGCTATCTGTCAATCGGTCGCTCTGTCCATTCGGCCGAGCCCCGCAGTGGAGCAGAAAGAAGCAGCCAAAAGAGGGCTTCCATAATACTGCGCAGCGAAACATCAAAATGTCTTCAAGCATCTCCATCGTCGCCGTCTATCTGATGACGCTGAAGTGTCCGTTGCAATAACGGAACAAGCACTAATCTGAACGATGTCATTCATCCATTTACTGATGGAAATCGACTGATGGCAAATTCAACTTTTGAAAGCGCTTGCCTGCCTTCCCGATTGCCTGCTTGACTACACCTGCCCACCCCGAAAAGCAATCGCAGTGGTCAGTGTCTCTATTTGTGTGTGTCTGTCCGTATAAGTGTGTGTGTGTGCGCGCTTTTTTTTTCGCTATTCTTCGTATGACATTCAGTCTTTCGTGACAGTCACCGTATCGGCTCGCTTCACGCGGCCGCCGCCGTGACGACACAATCATGGTTCGGAGAAGACAGCTCATCAAATCGAAGCCCAAAACCGAAGCATCTTGCAAAAAATACCATTGAGCGGTCTGCTGGGCTACATAGATTGCCGCTACACTTCGCAGATTGCCTTCGATGCGCGAAAACAGTTCAAACATCTAACGGTTTCGCGGTACTTCGGGCTGCGCCGATTCCGCGATGAGGGTGAGTTCGAATATTGGGACTCCACATGTGGGGAACTCGGGACTCGAACTATACGTCTCGCCCCTGCTCGTACGCGCAGATTGTCAGCGGCACCGATCAGGCATCGTCGACGGGAAAACTTCGGACATCGAACGTAGCTTTCTGCAGAATGATTCTTCGGTGGACTCGCTCACGATTAACGTCTGAGCGCACTCCCTCTACCGTTTAGTCGGTCCTGCGTCAATGATGTCCCCCGGAGGAGAGAAATCGTTGAGATTGAGAGCCCGACGACCATGAACGAGCGGCGACAGAATTCCGCCACAAACTTCTGCGGATGCAATAAAGTAGTCGCGTTTCTCCTCATTCTGCTTGGCTGCACCCGCAGAAGATTTGGTCTAAGTTCGGATAGTTGTGAAGCGAGAACCGTTATGGTCAGCCGGCGTAGCCGCTGTCGATCGGTGTCGGCATCGGCGCCTGTCAGACACCGAACGTCACAGCGGAATGTTTCGCGCAGCACAACTGAATCGAGAATGGAGACCTTTTCTTTCTCGTTGGCTCTCAAGCTCAATTCGAAAGCGAAGGTGAGATCATGTGCGTGCGATGTTAAGATGGGATGAACAAGGGACCACTATTGTGAACGCGCAGGGCGGGGTAGGAGCCACACAACCAGATAGCTCTAGTCACCGAGATAGTCAGACAACCCGGGCCAGCAGGCAGGCCAGAAGAGTCGGGGATCCGAACACCACAGCCCGAACGCAACCTTGCCCATGGGGGGCGCACAGCACGTTTTTCTTTCTATCCTCTTTTCTTTCTGCAAACACGGGTTAAAATAGTCGTCTTTCTCTTCGCTTGGCTCGCAGATATGTCAAAGGTGAAGCCCCACCTCATCACAATGAATGGCATCACGACAAGAACTTCGAGTCCCCACCTCGACGAGAGGGATTCCTCAATTCGCAGCGATACGTCCCTAAATGAGCCACGCTCGAGGTCGAGTCGAATATCGAGTATTCTAAAGAGCGTGCCGCCGTGCCATAATCTGGGAAAGCCCGGAACGTATCGGGAACGCAGGAATTCCCAGACGTACTGGGGATATTCCGACTTTCCAGAATGCAGAGAACATTCTGAGGGGAATAGTTCCGAAGTTTCGGAGCAGTCCTCAGCCGTGAGCTTCGAGTTTGTCACAAGAGGGACACCGCATCGCGCTTCGAGATTTTTTGAAGCAACGTCGCAGTCGACGTCTGGCGGGACCCGTAGCGCCATCTGTGTTCCGCTGCTCAACTACCGGTCACGATCGCGATCGGAATCGACCGTTCTCGCCGATGGGAGCAATCTTCCGTGTACATCTACAATACGTGCAGGAATTTCGTGAGACCGGGTGGCGATCAGATACCAAAATGCAATTACGTCTGACCGATAAAAAACAGGACCGCGATTACCATTCTGGATTCTTTGCGAGTTATGCACAAGGCCTCAAACATTCGATATCTCCCGATATAACGTCTCCGGGATCATGAGCCGATTCTAGGAGCCGATCATGAGCCGACAGTTACCCGCTCGGCATCACAATCCGTCGAGAGAGTCGTGACTCGCGCTCTTGAAATCGGACCGGCGGGAAAGCGGTCCATCCTCATCTGTTGGGCGTTGGAAGAGTCCCGTGCAGATCATTCACGAGTACGATTCCTGATCATTCATGGAGAAAAATGATCATCTCTTCCTAGGCTAAGAGGAGATTTTTTCCGTTCCTCCCGATGCTGAATCACCTCAGGTGCAACCGACACACCGCAAGTGTGAGACAAACGGCGCGGGCTATAGTTTTCTCAGTGGACAATGACATTTATATCGACCCTTAAACCCGGTCGGTTGTAAATCGAGCCCAACCCTGTCTCCTCGATCGCTCCAGCGCTAAGCGAGACACTACAAGATTGAGCTCTGTCATTCCGGGAAGTTTCGAGAGCGCTCTGATTGTGCGTCCTGAAATTCCCGGAATTTCGCTCTTCCGCGATTTTTCTGCCCTTTCGCGTACCCACCCCGATCCTTAGAACTCATGCTGCTCCTGCTGCCGTCTCCCTGATGATTATGCCGATTGAGTGAGCCAGCACCAGAGGCGTCGAGTCTTAACAGCCGTTCGTGCCGAACGTCGACACCATAAAAACGTGACGTAAAAATATCTCCTCTCCGGGCTGGGTGAACAAGGAGGCAGCAGCGGGACATGGGGGAGCGCGGGCAAAAGCGGTCGGACTGGCGGCAGGGGCTACATGGAAAAGGAAGGGACCACGGGATCGTTGGGGCAGCAGCATAGAAGGGGCTGTAGGAGCGCCAATGGGAGACCAAGGATGACAGGACAACCAATGGCGCAGGAGGCCCGCGAAGGAGGAGTCACGCAGCGAACTGCTCTTCCCTTCCTCCCTCCTACCCTTCGCTTCTCGGTGCTTCCTCGTCTTCGGATCTCTCCATTGTGGGGATCATCATCGATAAAGCGCTCCTCTTCAGCTCCGACACGTCGACGTATTTCCGATACGGAGCCCTGAACGGTCAAGACCTCCGCAAATAGATGTTCTTAATTACTGCATCGCTCAGCTAACCCTCATGTACATTGTGTCATCTTTTAGCCCACCAGAGAGCATGTGCTGACCATAGATAAGCGATCTACGGAAGAATAGGTTCTCATCGCTCGCTTCGTCGAATATTATTCCTCGTGGATGATCCAAACACCGAATCTCAGTTACACGGGCCGATCCGAATTAATCTGGATTGTCTATTACATGTCCAATATTCAATTGACCCAGACCCCTGGAGGAGGGGGGCCGGGGCGGGGGTCCACGGCGCCGGCGCCTTCTCGAGCATCAGAGAGCAAAATCCGATAGGGTGATCACTAGATCTGCGGTCGACGAAGTCGCCAGGGAATAGATCCCCGATTCCCCGCTTGAAATCCCGAGGAAAGCCTCAGGGATCTAGAATCCTGTCCAATGATCCCCGATGATCTAGGCAAGGCTCCCACAACCGATATTCACCAAGATGTCCATCCAGAATCAACAAATCATCATTGAGGCGCAGCGTCCCCGCGTTTCGACGCGAGAGCCATCAGAACAAAGTGAATCTCTCCTGCTCGTGCCGAAGTTCATCCCTCGTCAGTTCGAAAACTCTCGCATAATCAGGGCAAGACGACAAAGATGATCCTCTGCTTCCGTGAAACGGAGTTCGTACAATAGGACTCCATCTCTGACTTTCATAGTTTCATGCTCCTCATACGAAGGAAGCAGCCTCTAGCGTATCTTATTCTTACGATTCTTTGACGGAGATCCTGATTATTCCAGCTGACTCGCTCCGGCTCTATTGCACATGGCACGCCCACTCTTTGGCATGGAGATAGGATAATGAATTTCGGAGACGCACTCTCCCAGAGAACTATTGCACGGTATTGCACATATTTTCCTCTCTTGCACCGGTGAACGATATCGACCGAAAAAACAATCCGTCTGGCTTAGCTCGAGCAGACACACTCGGCCCTGGGGCTGCCGATGGGAGTCCGAGAGACAACAAGAGGGCAACGGAGCCGCTGGTGAGACAACTCGAAGAATGAACGGCCGCGGGAGTCTCGACGGTGCCAGGAGGAGACACGGCATCTGAGAGAGAGTCGAGAGACATAATAGCTCCTCCTCCTCTTCCTTCTTCTTCTCCAGCGCTAGCCAGCCGAAGCCACAGTAGAGGCAATGAGTGGAACAGCCGCGGCAGCTCCCTCGAATGTATAAGAAGACGACACCTTATACTCCTTGCGACGAACCAACGAGATTCATCCTTCTTGCGAGAGGACGGCAAGCGCTGCCTGACTGCTCGGATGGATCGCTCAGTCAGTGGTGGGAGGAGCATCCAAGGATGGGCGCCCTCTGCCGATGGAACGCCATAGGACGACGACATTCTCTTCTCCCTCATATCCTTCCTTAGCTCCGGCAGAAGCGAGCAACACTCTCGACTCTGGCTCTGTGATCCACCGAGTAAATCTATTCGGCCGTCGGCACTCGGCTCGATTATTTTCCTCCACCAGTCTCGGTCGCTTGCTCGCTTGCTTTGCTCATTACTACGGAGAGAGTGGGCGATAATTTTCATTTGATCGGAGAGACCTTGATGAAATTAGAACTCTCTGAGAACAAACGGCATCGACGTCGAATCATTCCGCCAGAACTGGAGACGGCAACCACTGGAATTCTCTCAGGGTGCCCAATCGAGCTCCAGATAACAACGTGCTCTCTAATATCCCCGAATCAAACGACTGCATAGGCAGTGGCCGACTGACAAAATGTCCGACTATCGAGTTCGCCGAATCGCATGCAAGCTGCGATCGCGACGGGAGCTGTCGGTGATATGAGTAAGCAGCCATTCGACTTGACAACTCGAGTTTCGGAATCCTGCGTAGCCTTGTTTAGTGCGCTGATTTTCAGCTGAGCCCGCGGATCGGCGTTATCCGACGGCTGTGTCGTTTTATGATGATTTCTTGATTTTGACGTGATTTTTCTCATTCGGATTCCATCCCCTTTCCGCGAGTCGGTACCTCCGTTGTTTTTCCTCTTGTCGTGCGGCCATGCATTTTTCGCCTGTTGTTGTTGTTGTCGCGAAAGGCGTCGCGGAAGGGGTGCAGTTTGGACAACTTTTACAAAGCTCGCGTTTTGTACCAATCGCAGCTGAGATAGAACCCTATTAAAATTCTCTGCGCGGGTAACTAATTGCGTGAACAGCTGTTGCCCTCCGAACCCCTCGAGCCTGCACTCAAATGGGTGCGCTCGCTTTCACTGCGAGTCCCCACACAGCGATTAGGGCGGACTTGGCCGACTTTTGAAATGCTGCAGGCTATATAAACATTGTCAGCCGACACAAGACGTTGTTTCTTTCTCGACTTCTCGAAATTTTCCCCGGCTCGCTCTCCGTGCTATCGCCGACAGTCTTTCCAGTCTCACCGATATTCGCGTCTTCGTTCCCGAGCAGCTGGCTGGAGGTTTTCTCTTGGCGGCCCGGGGAAATTCCCGGCCCATTCCCACCGGGAGTCAGCATTTCGTATAGGAGCCGTAGATTCCGGAAGAATGCGTGGAAGAAAATCGAATTCCTCCGTACGGAAGAGCAGCACTTACGCTCGGTCTCCGGACGCCGAACGATAGCGAGGCTCGAGAAGAGTATTGGCGATCGAGACAGTAGTTGGTCTCGGCTTGACGCGAAGGCAGCGGTGCTGCTTCGTAGTCGCCAGTGGTAAAGCTAGACTAAGTAAGCTTATTAATTTCGTGAGCTCCACCGTAGCAGCAGCCACCAAGGTGGAACCATATTGCACAAAGCGAATCCATCATAACGGGACACTGTCGTTCTGTTTACACGGCTGCCCACATTACGAATTGGGTTACGATGTCGAGCCCGGGTCCCAACAGCACAACTTCCACCAAGAACCTCAAGTTTCGTCCGAGAGCTGAACTCGCTAGTCTGGCTAGTTTGTGAGCAAGCTGAGCTCTTGTCGTAACTTGGTCCGACTAACTTCTTGCGACTAGATGGATTTGATCTGTCGACCGGATGGCGCAGCTTCGAGCAAATATTGACACTCGCCTAGACGCACACGCGCTGTACCTCCTTTCGCTGAGGCATTAAGCACACAACAAGATACTTCTGCTCTTCCTGCCATCGATCTCAATGCATGTACACGATGTATTCAGCGTTTTCGGAACGACGTACAACGTATATCGGGGACGTCTCCTTCGCACGTCGAAGAAGGATAAAACTTCCTCAGACGGCTCACTATGTCAAACCAGGTTAATGGAAGCGTATCGAAAGACTCGCACAGCATAATGGGCGTAGGTGTTTGATCCCCGGATACATACATAGAAACCAAAGTCTACATCTATATTGCTCCGGCCGCGGAAGCTCCGAGTGAGCTGCGAGCGGAGGAACCCGGAACAGAGCGACGAACAGCCAGGCGGGCGGTACAACGAACGAATAGACGGACAGGCAGGCACATCGGGTGCAGTGGGTACGAACAACCATTATGTAAATGTGCTTCCCTTATCGTTGCTGATATATTGTGAAGCTTATTAAACTGTATCCCTCGAATCAATGTTCGCAGTGCCCTAAAAACGAGGACGAAAAAATAACACTGATCGCGACGGAAACTGGGAAAAGTAGAACATGCACAATTCGATCAGAGGAGCCCAAAGTGGGGAATTCCGTGGGTCGACCCACGGAATTCAAGGGGGAGAAGAGGAGCGGGCTGATGCCGCAGCCAGAACACGCCGAGCCTCCTTTCCTCTTCCCTATATTCGGGAAATATCCCTTCGGAAAAATCGACGGAAAATATTCTGAATTTCCAAATCTTCCGATGAGAATAAAGATAAATGCGTCGCTGAATCCCCGATTCGAGTTCCGCCTCGACAAGGGCATCTTCCGGGGGGTTTCGACTGGGTCCATTGTCCGGGAGGGAGCTCGTGTCGTCCGGATCGCTCTTTCCGCCGGTCGGGCGATCATAGTTCTCGAAAATCTCATATCCGAGCACATTTTATATACGATGGTGTCGTTGTTTCCAAGTGGAGAGTGCCACACTCCCGAGTGAGTCTGGATACGCAGGATTCAATAAAGTCCTCCTCCTCCTCCACTTCCTCGATCCCCAATACTGGTATGGCGTCTTGGCAAAACCATTTATCATCCGACCGCATCGGTCGGGCCATCCTTCTATATATGGGCTTCCGATGGGCACGCTGAGAAGTCGGCCGTTAGATTCATGTGTCGTCCACATCGGTGTATCCTCCCACGTTCAGTCGATCCCGATAGAAGTCACAGCGCAGCGAGTCTCTCGCAGCGAGCGGAGTGTCTCGAGCTCGCTAGTGAACCTACACTTTAGTCATCCATGTACCTAGAGAGCATCGATAGCTATCTCGTCAGTGAATGTCACCATCTGGGGGCTGGCTACCCGGCTGGCTGGCTGTCTGGCTGACGAGCTCTCACTCTTTCAGTTACCGCCACAAGGTGTATGCGCGAGAAACAATACAAAGACATCTCTACGTCGACATGGCACGTTTATGGATCGTAGGAGCAAAGTCCGCACAAAGACTCGCTAGCGAAAGCGCCTACCTTCTCGTCCGACCGACCGGCTGGCTGGTCGTCCGCCTGTCCGCGAGTCAAGCAGCGAATTCTCTCTATCGAGAGTCTGTGTGCCTTTCTCTTATACGGTCGGTAGGCTGCCGGGGTCGGCTGGCTTGCAGCTATCGATGAAATAGTCCTCCGTATCTTCGATACTAACTGGTTGAGTGATAGTGACAGTTCAGCCAAGTTACCGTAGGCTGGTTTCGGCGAAACGTCGGCGTCGCTCACCACGGCCGTACAAAGAACCTACGGGGAGGCTACGTGCTGATAAAAATTATTGTGCTGCAGTTTTCCGAGCCGTCAACGATCTGGGTTCGAGAGAACGACGAGAAATGTCTCGCGTCTGACGGTGAACGTCACGAAACGCCTTCCAGAAGCGGTAGTCGAGACCGGAGTGACCGGGCGCGGTCTGTCAGAACGACCGACGAATCGACAGAGCGACCGGCGGGCAGGCAGGCAGGCAGAGTTCTTCGTTATCGTTTCGGCATCCGTTTGTTCGGGTCCGCCCTATCAACGCTACTCCATCCACGACACAACGACAGGCTGGACTCGATTCTGACGGCGCTGATCATCGAATAAGTCGCGCGATCAAGGATCTCGGACAAATATCGACCGCTGCCGCCACAGACTGGATAAGCGGAGCGCTCGTTATGGTGCAGCGGATACACTCGTATGCGCTCGCATCTTGAGCGCGATTCGCGAATCTGCTCCGTCGCGATAAACTCCGAGATAGAACGTCTCCTTTAGATTCGTCGTCGAGATCCGAGTCAGGATCTCCACAAATTCGGTCCGGGCTGAGAGTTCCGACGTGGAGAAGCCGGATTCGAGGGGTCGAGTGTCAACCTCAACTGCTGCTTCAATAAATGGTTTCGCCGAGAAAGGATTAGGGGGCTCACATTAGGAGAGGAAATGAAGGGAGAAGGCTCCCGAGGAGAAATAAGGGGTTCGGCGGGCGAAAGGGACCGAGCAAAACGAAGGGAGCCCGAGGGAAAGAATTGGTTTATTTTTGGCCGGTTAATTTCTCTTCACGAAGAGTCGGCGGCCAGAAGCTCCTCCGGTCGTAATGGATTCCCGCTCGGCATCGGGGGCACGAAACTTCATAATCGAAGGTCATTTACGGGCTTCGGTCTTGATCGCTCGCTGGTTCGCCCGATGGATGGAAACTCCATTCATCCCCGCAGCCATTCCCTCGAGGAAGGAGCTGGGTATCCCGGGAGAGGGTCCGAGCAGTACCTTTGTATCTCCGACAAGTCTCGGCTCCTGACGACAGCAAGAAGTGGGCTCGACGTGTATCCGGGTCCTCTGTCACGGCAAACTCGACGGTACACGTTGGAACTGTCAAAGTTTCCGACAAGAAAGAAAGATTGTGAATTGCGAATCTGAATTGCGCATTGGAAGACGACGGATGAGCGGAGGCAGGGGAAGTGAGACGTCGCTCGAACGGGAATTTCCGGCGTCGCCGTCTCCGCGAATGTATGGATCTTGACAGATGGAGGGCTTCGCTTCCGAAACGCCGAGCCACCGCCTCGTCGGAGATATTTTATTATTTTAAAAGACGAAAAATCTACGACGACGAGCCACGGGAGAGCAGCCCTCTTCCGAATCGAATTTGTTTTGGTCGATTTCTGAATCTTCTTGTTTTTTTCGCCCGACTTTTTCAGAAGCAGTTTTTCGAATGGCCTGCGTTCAGATTCGACGACGCGGAAAGATGTATTCCGCAAAACACTTGCCCACTCTGGCTCTCGGTGTTTTTGCCTTGTGTCCCCCCGAAACGACCTACCGCCCCGGCGTCCCCATATTCCTCAGCGTTCCCGTCTTCAAGTGAAGCACAAGCTGTTTTTTGAACAATTTCCCGAGCATGCGGACGGATCCGATGCAGCAAAGGCAGGATGCCGCCCAGCTAGCCCAGCTAGAGAAGGACATCGGTCAAAGCTTGTGTCAGACTCAGCCCTGGCCCCTCCCGTGGTCTGATCGTCGAGATCCGAGGAGAGTTGTCAAGCGGAAGGGCCTCGCAGACTTCCCGCAATCGCGGCTCTCGTACACGACGCAAGAGCAGCAACAACAACAACAAGCGCGACGACATCCTGTACGAATTCCGAGCGGGGGGAACATGCGCCCGAGCTGAAACGTGGATTGATTCACCGAAGCACGCGACGAGTGATCCGGTGCTTCGATATTCGGATATCGTTTCTTGATGGAAAACTGAGAAGTTTCGAAAGGTCGTATAATGAGCCCGTCGATCCACATCCCGCTGGCCGCCGGGTCAATCGTGTCCGAAAGACGTGTCAATACACTACCCATATGAGCAGTCGGGGCCGTTTTACGATTCCTTTTTCTCCGAATCGGGTCCCGAGGCTCCTTCACTCTTTGATGATGATCATCACAGCAGCAGCCGCGGCTGCAGCAGCAGCAACGATCCCCCTCCTGTCGATGCAGTTCGATCACAATTAAAGACGAAATCTTGATACGCGGCGCGATAGTCGCACTGTATCTTTCAGAGGTGAATCTCGGACGCTTCGAAGAGCTAGTCCCGATAAGAGAAATTGCGTCGCTTTCCCCGCTCCGGTGGAAACAGCTCCTGTGCTTTGTGAGCTCCGCGACTTTTTCCCACTATTCTCTTTCTTCGTGCTCCCTTTTTGCGTCGTGTTTTCCTCCGGCCCATGAAGGGAGATATTTGCGCCTTCTCTGAAAGAGCCGTTAACTTTATCTCACAGATTTATGGGATGACCCCGTCGGATAACCTCACTTCGAGAGTCACCCAACGGAGCAAGCTGCTCCTGGGTGCAAACCAGGTGGAGTAACTCAAGATGTCAGCGAATCGGGAGGGGCTCGAGGCGACATCGTCAGCTCTCTCCGACCGATACTTCGAGCGGCAATCAATGAAAGCCTCGGGAGAAAATATATCGAACCGGAAGAACTCGGACGAGAGGAGCCGCGAGCATTCCTGAATTCGAGATCCTATGGATCCGGAATCTTTAATCGGGATTGCGAATTCCTAACGGAGGCTTTCGCATCAGCAAAAACACTCCGAGCCCGTCTCCCTGCGGTGATGTCGAGTGTTTCGACAGTCCCTCTCCGGGAGCAGACGGTGGAGCGAGCACGCAGCTTCGTCGTTTCGTGTTCCTCCAGAACGGCAGGAGCTCCGATGCAAGAAGTGTTCAGCTGCCTCCACACATGTTGCCTTCATAAATGAGGCGAGCGTCTTTTCCCCGTGCCCCCCCCCACCTTAGCCCCGTCGGACTCACCGTCGGTCGAACCCGACCGAGTATATTCCCAAGTCTGATGGGAACCCAAGCAGGCTCAGGATGGGTTTCCTCATCCGAGCGGAATTATTCTGATCGGGAATATTGGGGCGAATGGTGTCTGATTTTCGTGACTCGTGAATACTCGGCTTATTCCTGCATCGATCCTCGCCGATGAATGACTGAACTTCTGCTCCACGTTGAGACCTGCTCGAAACTCGGAAAATCCAGACTCCGACCCGAAAAGCGGCCGGGAATGCAAGATAATCCTATTCGAAAGCCAGCGGCGACAGGAGTGTCTCATTCGGTCCGTCTGTATTGTCCTAGCACGGCGGCGGGTTATCACACGTTTAAGCGTCAAGACACATGGGACCGCGCCCTGATGACGTTCGTTCATCGCAGCTGTCGTAAATCTCCAATGTTTCTCGAGCGCAGAGCTGTGTATTTATCTCTCTTTGGGACTTTTTATGACAGACGACTGACTCGTAGTAAGGTAAGGATTTCTCCGCAACACAGCCAGATGACAGAGTCTTCTCGTGTTTGCGTTGTGCATGCTTGTATTTTCATGTGTTCCTTAACGAAGCCGATATTCCTCCCTCTAGCACATTTCTCACGATGCGATGGAGGGAAGTTCGCCCGAGAAGGCGCACCGAATGCCGCGTTCCTTACGAAGGGGTTAATTCTCGAATTATTCTGGAGCGAAGGAACCGAAGGGCTCTTGGAAGAGAACTTAGGGAGCGGAGTCCAAATCAATTTATTTTGTGCGCCGAGGAACACACATCACGGATCACAGATGAATCCTGAGATGTCGACAACCTGACACATCAACGAAGCTACAAGAATCGGTGTCGCACGATCGGAATCGCCTACCCGCCGCCGCCTCGAATCAGGGGACTGAATCTATGCAAGGTTTCGCGGGGGCGTCAGAGAAGCCTCTAGGAAATCGGACAAGTGAGCAAATAAGACCAAATATGGCTTCACCAGCTCGTCGGAGGCAGACAGGCAAGCCGTCAAGAATAACTCTGAATTCTCGGATACTCTCGATAGTCCTTTAGAGAGGGAACACCTCGCCCGACCCCATCCGGGGGTAGAGGGGGATCTCGATCTAATTGTAAGGCTACAGAATCTGTTCGCTCACTCACTCGCTCGCTCGTTCGCTCGCTCCTTCTTCGAATATGTATGCCGAGCAGTCTCGCAAAAATCGGACTCACCTGAAATAAGGAGTAACGCATTCGAATCACTTGTCTAACCAGCTACCTAGTGTGTCGATCCGACATCTAATTAGGTCGCAGGATAATTCCATTCCGTTGGGGGGCAAGAAAAATTCCGTCAGTTTCGCGATCGCTCCGCGAAGACGTCGAGTAACGATTTCTTCCACGTGCATTTTCGTTATACTACCGCAACGAAGCGTGTATGCATCAATAAGCGAATCACGCGCATGACTTGAGTTACCGGGCGCCCGAACGCCCGCAGATTGTTTGTTCGCTGAAACCATTGGACGACGAAATCATCCGCGGCGAGAAAAATCGCACAAGCTGCGACCAAGTCTGTCGGTTAACACGCCGCGGAGAGACGTACTCAGAGAAAACTAAGGCTCGAGTTTGTCCGTAGAGAACAACCAAAATCTGGGAGGGACCCGTATTATGCAAGAAGACATACACAAGGAAATCTTGTTAGCTAGCTAGCTGGTTGGCTCGTTCTCGGGTAAGCGAGCTTGGCACGAATTAGCACGGGTGCTTGCCTCGCTGGCGCAGTTTTCACCTCGACGAGGGAGGAGGAGGCACAGCTTGTAATAAAGTCATCCGGAAGGGAACAATGTTAAATGGTGTGGAATAATCTTTGAGGCGCACACAGCAGCTCCGCTCCTCCTCCCCTCCCCCTGCTGCTCCCATCTCTCAGGGTCTCCCCGCCCCGTTCGCTCGTACCGTGGCATACCGAAGCAACTCTCGGGTCCCCCTCCTCGGCCGAAACGTTCTCTCGTGACATCCCCTCCGCAAAACGAACTCTCCCTCGCTCGCTCTCTCTTCCGACGGAATACTGATGAAGGCGTTACAACACGTCCTAACTCTCTCCAGCCCCAAAGATACTGCCTTCCCTGACTCTGAATACATGGAGTCACTGGAGCTTGCACGGAACGAAACACATAAAAAAAAGAAACTGCAGCTACATCAGGGATGCCAATATTTAGTCGGATATTAAATTTCCTATCATTCAGTATTGCGCCTCTAGGTAAAGTTCAGCCGAATCCAAGCCAAGATTCATAAAATTAAGATAGACGAAATTTCCGCGCGCCACGATTGAGTCTCCACCGACTATCATTCCGACGAATAATTTTGAGCGCGTTTTGAAGGTCTGCAGAAGTTCCGCTCACGGCCTGCCCCTGCGGCGAGCTCGAACCCGGTCCCACGACTCGGATTGCTCGAGCGACTCCCGGTTCCTCCCGGACACCGACGCGTCGGTGTCGCGGCTATAGCTCTCGCTGAATTATTCATCTCCATGGCGCGATTTGAAACGATTTGGAAGTACCTGCGAGGTGTCTACTTCATATCGGAGGTGTGTCGTCGAATGCTTCCTCAGCGGCGAGAGCAGCTTAGAGCAGGGATGTGTATGTGAGTGTTCGAGCGTGATTTACGCGGGCTTGGTGTTGCTCTCTGAGCGTATATTGACGATACACCCCCACAATCCAATAACATCGTCGACTGAACTGCCCGGCTGGCAGCCTGCGGGCCGACTTGCCGGGCTTCCTTCAATCTTGCGTTACTCCCGTCTACTGCGACCGACCGATGGGCCGACCGGTCGTCCTGCCCGCCAGCTCGTCCACCAGCTCGGTCGTCCACATTCGAACAGAATCCAGATCTGCCAATACACGGAAGACTCCATTCGGCTAAAGGAAGAAGAGAGAAAAAAAACACCATCACCGCTCTCGGATCAAACGGACCCCAGTTGCGCTCATTCTCTCCGTCACTTCGGCGATTCATCATGAGCGTTGCGTGCGCTGGTTCGGAAGTCGTTTTCGCTTCGTTCAGAACGAGCGTCGAACTTCTCCGAATCTCCGTTTTTCTTTCAAGTAGCGCGTGCATAGCATGGCTTTTCCTTTTTTTCTTCATCTAGCGCGGCTCCGGCGCGGAAATTCACTCAGTGTCCGGCGTTCCAGCGCAGGTAGACGCGTAAGCAGGACAGCGAATTCCCCTCATAGCCGATTCCTACATTGGTGAGGAGAAACGGGTCATGTAGCCTCGAAACCTTACTGGCGAGCGCTTCTGATCGAGTGTTTGATGTTTCGTCTCGGGGAGCGGCTCTCACTCGTCAGAGTTCGCGGGAAGCATCGACGTCTTTCCGACGTCCGCACCGGACAGTGTGATTGAGGAAGGACCGGGGGTGAAAGTGATGGTGAATGGGACTTCTGCATCGAAGCGTAGAACTGTCTTCGTTCGTCCGAAAGCTACGGAACAGGCGAGCTATTGAATAAGTAGAGCTTCGATGGAGCGTTCGAGAAAGAGCTGCGGGGTCGCTCCGCAGTTTGTGGTCTCACTCGATCTTGGGTCGCGGTCGACGCGAAGTCGAGTGAAGACGAGGTGCTCGACGGCGCAAAATGATGAGCGGACCAGGACCCTGGGCGCGAGTAGGAGAATAGTTTCAAAGGAAGAAGAAACCACAGCGACCACAGGGCCAGCAGCCACGGAGCGCAAGTCTTCCGTCACGGAGAAGTGGCTAAACACGATAACTCCATTAGACGGAGATCAAGCTCCAAGGTAGGCGACACGCTCCGCAGGGGCGCACACCTACAGCCCAGCAAACTTTCACAGCGGGAACAACAGGGACAAGAGTGAATCACTTTTTCTGCTCTTTCTCGTGATAACAATGGCCAGGAGACAAGCTCGCGCGTTATCGCGCTCAGGGTTCAGTTCGTCACGATCCGACATCGCGCAAAGAGCTTCTTCACAACACGTCCCTCGACACATATGTAAGTCGAGCGCGATTCACTAGGTAACAGTTCGCATATCCTGACCGCGAGAGCCCGGATTCAAGGAAGACATTTTCTCGTTTTCCTTGATGGAGGGACGCTTGTTTTGCTTTTGACAGGGAGGAAAAAAAGAATCCTACTCTCGGGTGAGCGAAGGTTCCATTCCTGAATCGCGTTTTTCGCGAAGGTTTCCAGCAATTCCTGAGGGAAGGCTCGACTTCGGAAGGAAGAAGTTCTCGATCGAATAAAAGTCCTGAGGCGACGCCGAGACGAGGAAAATTTGCAGAAGCCATGACTCGCCGGCCCGCGTAAATGGCCACTTTCGACAAGCAGAATACAATCAGTTAATCGAGCAAAGTACACTCGGAGGCTCGTGACAAATCTAACTCGTCTAACAGGATCCTTTGTATTTGAACAGCATTGCCCGGCCGGCCTTTTCTATCTCGCTGACCCTCCGTCCGTCCGCGTTCGTTCGGTAAACCGTTCGCGTAGGAGCAGCTCATAACTCAAGCCATTCAAGGGCGAATTGCCTCCGTGAACAATGAAATTGCCTCCTTGAGGAAGACTGACTCCGTACCACTATCAACCTTAGTGGTCAACGTGTTGCGCTCGCTCGCCCGCGCGCGCGCCTTTCTCAGGGGTTTGCTTAAACGACTTCCCCCGGGGAACAATCTCGACACAGTCTTCTCCGCCTCGGTAAAGGTGAGGGAGAAAGCCGACACGGGGAAGGGAGGGGGGCGAGGAAGCCTAGAGAAGAAATGGCTGCTGCAGCCCTCGTCGCCATCGCTCCCCACCATCCCAATATCCCCTTCGTTCCAAATAAATATCATTATATATGGCTCGCACGTGTTGCTGGCGGCAGTGGCACCGAGATCGCCGATTCAAACCATGCTGCTGCTGCACTGCGGACTCCAAGCATCTGGAATCAGATAGCTCTGGCTGGTAACCGCTGAGGCGAGCAGGCTACGCGTCGTCCAGGTGATTTCCCCGTTGAAGAATGAGGAAGAACGGCCGATGTGCACTTTCGTTCCAAGTCAAAAATCGAGAGTTCTCTCCTCCTCTGCTGCTCCTCGACTTCCGGCAGACCGATCCTGGCTGAAGACGTTCCCGAATGTTCGACCGAACTGACTCCTCTCGATTCGTGAACCACTCCCTTCGCCAAACAGTTTCGAGCTCGCTCCGCGTCGAGTGCCTCAAAATGGAGTTGTTTTGCCATCTCTCCGAAAACGATCGTTCGTGAGTGCAGCCAGAGCATGTGGGACTTGTTTTCCACGAATCCGAGGAGCACAAGAAGCTCATTGCTTATATATAAGGATGTGGGTACGGCGCTATATCTCAATAGCGCGCAGAGACTTCGCGCGGGTGGAGCCGAGCGAGAAGAGAGGAACGACTCGCAGAAATTGAGCCCATTCGGCTTGAGCATCGAATCAAAGACAATGTTAGGCGAGTCCGTTTAGACAATGCCGTAGTCGCGTGGGTTTCCCCTATGCGAATTTCCCCACCCTACGAAGGAGCTCCACGTTCGGTTTTCAGGGCGAAGTTGAAATACTTCTTCGCTTCTTGACGTTGCGGATCGCGGATGGAACTGTCGGAGGGACGTGTGCGAGAACGAACACGGAGGAAACTTCGCGTGAATGCGAGTGGACTCTAAGGCCCTTGCCCCTCAGAGTCGAGATTCGCGCTGCTGACCGAGATGACGAGATGACTGTCGTCGGAATCTCGTCTCCACTCGGCCTCGCCGAGAACAATGCCGATTTTGAGACGAGTGAGCTAGCAGGAGCCGGAGGAGCTTGTTCCTATCAGGTCGGCTTGAAAGATGAAGAAGCAGACCGATTGAAGACAGGGGCTGGAGACCGGAGTTTCACACTGGTCGGTTAGCGAACGGACGGCTAACGGCGACTGCTGCAGCGGTGGCCAGCGGGTGTCGAAGAGAGACCCTCTACAAGATTTATGTGGCCATTTACGCCACCCCGCTGCCGCCTGCTTGCCTCCCCGCCGCCGCCGCCGCCGCCGCCGCCGCCTGTCTTGCTGACCGACCGTCCGTCTGCCCGACCAGTTCGCAAGCCGCCCGGCTGACCAGATTGGATCGCCTTATCACTCACTACATTACTTACATAACGCTGGCCACAGCTCCGCCAATGGACACTGGTCGGAAGAATAGTAAACCCTGAGTTCCCCCATCTTCCGTGTCGTGTCGCCTCGGCGCGTTTGTGAACTTTTGATCGATTTGAAGCAAATATTGGTTCTCTCGGAGCTCGGTCCGAGACTCTCCTCCGTGATCTCGACATCGGTGCAAAACGTCGACAGCGAAAGAGCCGAAAGAGACAATGAAGTCATCGAGAGTTGTTGTCAGGCAACGGAGGCTCGTAGCTCATGAGTGGGTTTGGGGCTGCAGCCCCACGATCCAATTGCTCTCACGGCAGACCCCATTTCCTGTGCCATTTCCTCTATGGCTTATCTTCCAACGCTCGTCATTACTATCAATTCAAGTGGCTGTGGTTATCTTGACCATTGCACAGCGATCAACATAGCGGACTCATTTCTTTGTTTAGTCACTCTGACAGCGATAACCAGACAAATAGATAGCGCACCTGATAAAAGGCTGATAGATAGCCGAGCTAGGTCGCCCTCGATCCTTTCATCGGCAACGAAAAGAGTGGACCGACTACAAAGTAACTTTCGGAGGTAAGCTCCCCGCCAAACGACTCTGCCTCATCACCCCCGACACGCTTTCTCGCACGCACAAACAGACATTGCCAGCTCCCTCATGCTCCGCTGCACCTCCAGCACCCTGTTGCATACGACGACAGTCATGGTGGGAGAGGGGCAACCCAACAGAGGAGTTCAGGGAAAATCCAGCTGCAAGAGAAGGCAAGTACCGCGCGCGCCCACCAATTACCATCCATTCCCCAGTCTAATTAGGAGAACACGCTGTGAAGTCAGGATGGCCCCATTCAACGAGGCTTCTTCCCCACCTCGGACTCCTGATTAATACTCAGGAACAAACCGTCCCTCGCCTCGTTCCCGTCCGATGGGAAATTCGATGCTCGATGGAGCTGCCACGTATAACTGAATATAAGTATCAATGAATGTATTCATTCCGGAAATCTTTCCACTTTTTCACCGATCTAGTCTCCAACGGTACCGCGCGTGCATGACCTGTGAGGGTGTCACGAGAAACGACGAGAATCTTCGAGTTGAGGGATAATCGTCTCCGTGGCATCCAATCGTTTGATGTTGATTCGCTCTTTAGGTGAGAACGAGAGGAAAACCGAGGCGGGACTTTTGGAACATATCGTATGGAACGTATAGGCTGCGTGCGAGCGATTGTAACGATTGATATACTAGGAACGTTTCGACGAACAGAGACAAGAGGTCGTTATTTGCCTTCAGCTGTCACTGCTCCGGCGTCACCGGTCGTGATGGAGATGGAGCTGCCTGGTACTGCCAGAAGATGTCGTGCTAGTCTCTTTCTCGTGATACGGTTCAGGCCACGTAATAATATTTGTTTCGCGTACCCGATCGATCGTCAGGGTCGGCAGGAAGGGACTTCGGCCTGAAAGCAGGGGCGGCGCGTCGAGACGATCCGATGTCTGGCTGACTGACTGAGTGTGATCGGGAGCGAGGACGGAGGTGACTCCAGATTTGGAGATCCGCCTCGCTCGACAATCAGCTCGTCCACTGATGTCGTCCTTAAAAAGTTTTTCAGCGGGATGAACTAGTCTTTTGTTTCCAATTTCTCATCATGTTGTGCAGTCCAGGAGCAATCATTGTCGCTTGTCAAATTCAGGACAGTGGAGTCCCGCAGCGACTGGGCGAACGAACGAGCAGCGCCCGTGTCGTCATCGTCGTTCTACACAACTGAACAGTCTTTTGTTTTACAATGTCGATGGGGAACGCAAGCCATCCAGTCGTCTGTCGGTCGGTCGGTAGTCGGCCAACGAAAGAACAAGCGTGCCTGAAGCTGACAGTCACATCTGACATACAGATCCTGTGGATGCTTAATTGGCGAGAGGAGAGGAAATGAGAAAAAAGTGAATCTCTATCTCACTCAGTTGCAGTTTGTTTTCTTTCCGTCGATGGCCAAGAACAACAAACACCGACTCGACGGCCACAGGCTCTCACAGCGTCCCATGTCCCATCGATCCGTGGAGGCGCGGGGAAGGGATTCACAGGAGGTATTCGGATCTGCCCGTCTCGAGCCCCAGACAATGCTCGCGTGGATTCCGCGAGGAATTAATTAGGAGCTCGCGGCTCGATTTCTCAACATTATTCGGGAATTCGCGAATCGCGATCTCCGATCGCCGTCAACAAGTTGCACCATTGCGTCTTCATCATTTGTTCGCTCTCTTCGACCTACTAGTACAACCTCACCGCTAGTCGCTATAATTGTGACCATGATTGCCCGGGACGAACAGGTTCCTCGCCGGGATGCGTTTTGAATGGACTCTGCGCTCGTTTTTCGCTTCAATCCGGTTGTCGGAATACTTGTAGTGCTAATTTTTCTCCCACCGAACGGAGCGACTAGACAGACGACGACGATGATGATGATCATGAAAGATCATGGAAGCACAATCGTCATCGGGCCAGTTGCTGTGTCGGGTTCTGTAAGCAGTGGAGCCTCACGAGACACACGAATGTGGGGTTGAATGCGACGATCAGTGATCTCGCTGTTACATCGGAGGAGGTGGGAGATTCAGCGGCGGCAGTTGTTCTCGCCGCTGCTGGTGGTGAAGCTGAACCCTCGTTCGCTCGCTCCTTCTCTCGTTCGCTATCTCCTCCCTGTCGGCTTCTGTTCACCGATGTCTCTATTGCGATAACTTTGCATTTTTGTAGCTAAGCTGTATGCGAGCCAAGTGGCTGGGCGGACCGGCTGCAAATCGACGAACACTAGCACCTCTGCCTCGTCGCCGGAGCTTCCAAAGACAACCGTGGACTCACCGAGCGAGTGAGCGAGCGAGCGAGCGATCCAGTCATCCAAACAGGCAACCAGCAGCAAGTCAGGAGAGAAGCTTTTCGCAAAACGATTTGCTGATCCCCTACCCCACGCAATGTACGACCGCTGCCGCCGCTCCCGCCACTATTGAAAGCGATTGACTGACATTTGAACTTTTTAAACGGAACTCGAACTCGAATACAGCGCTCGTTCGAAACAACAGACAGACCTAGCCAGAAACCCTCGACGTAACCGCTTCTCAGGAATAATTCCCTCCTCTAGTGAATCCGTTCCCCCGCCACGACTTCGGGACGGGACAGTTTCCTAGTTTATCACGAAATGACCAGGAACAGACAACCGCCAGAATTTCCACGAGCGGACCGCCGGCCCGTCGAGAGCCAATTCGGAAGAGATGGGTCGCGTCAGGGATCACCGAGTTGGCAAGCGTCGGATGTTAGTATGGCGGATTCGTAATTGATTTTTGTTGGCCCGAGATGAGAGATGTGGCAATCCAAAGAGCGAACTGCGGTCCCCACCGTCTCCAACATCGGCGGCAGCAGCGGAGCCAGCACAGCATATGTCCTGATGTGTCGTCCGATTTCGTCTGTTCCATGATCGATGGTGGTCCGCATCGAATCGCAATCTGCTCCATGCAGCAATTACCTCATTTGCTCAGGACTCCAAAAAGGAGAACGGGGATGAAGCCATCAGACGGAGCCTCCGCTGCCGTTTATACATCGAAAGCCGAGCACCACTTGCTCCGAATGTTCACACGACGAGCTTCGCTCGGAATCCAACTGCTCCACGAGGGCTTTCCCGAAGCGATTCTGCAGGATGCGAACGACACTTTTTTTCAATTCATTGGCGTCTTTGGTCCGTTTTCCCCCACCGCTCGTCGCAGAGGAATCTCATCGCTCCCCGAACGATAGACGGCAGAACGGGGCGCCGCTTCCCGAGACTCTCCGGTCATGGCTCCTCTTTCTCTGGTATCAGACCGTCGATCTCAATATTATGACGCATGATATAAAGGGAGACAATCCAGGTTCGTGACGAAAAAGAAGGTGTCGTCGACCGACGTGAATCCCTAAGTCTCGATCGGCCCCTCGAGAGATCTTCGCGGTGGCTGACAAGAGAACGAGAATTTGGATTGCCACTTCCCTGAACTTCCCCATCTCGAATTTCCCGTCGGAGTTCCGCAGACGTTCCGTGAGGTTCACCGCTGCTCGATTTTGTACTCATGCATCGGAGACGTTCACTCGTCTCAAACAGCCCCTTCGAGCGCGGCTCCGGCCATTATGCTTTTCACGACATCGGATCCCGGACGAATGCGCACACGGTTGGGTTTTGTCGTGGATTTTTTGCTGTCGAAGCGTTTCTCAAAGCTGTTTCCTCCTCAGCTGATCAATCATACATGTCTCTCCCAGGCAGAGTCAACTATTAACAACAAAGTCCGAAACAACTCAGGTCGACTCAGCAGCGATCGGATCGATGGTCGTGTGACAGAGAACATCGTTTGTCGGACCATCTGCCCCGCGAGGATTCGAGGGAAGCAACGAGGGATGAGGGCAGACGGGTCGACCGCTTGCCCGCCCGCCCGTCCGACCGAGCTACCGCTTTCATATTTACTGAAATCATGATTGTCGTTCCCTCGACGCCCCCTTACCCTGTCGGACGACGACGACGACCGCCGCCGCTGCCACCGCCGGCTTCCATCGATCCGGATGACCTGACTGCTTGTAGGTTGACTGCGCGTCTTCCTCACGCCAGTCTCTGATCGGTATCGACCTGGACAATGTATTCATCTGGCCATCTATCCGAAGCCCGTCCGTGCGTCCCCTTCATCCATTCTTATTCCATGCATCCAGCGAGTCCATCGAGCCGTCGGGAGTCGCAGCAGGGTTAGCAACTTCCGATGCAGTTTCCGGTCGAGTCTGTTCGTCCTGAGGACATCTAGAGATCGAAAACACGAACGACGAGCCACCCGTCGCCGGGCAAGAGCTTCCTCGTAGTAGAGCATTACTTTTTTTTGCCTCACGGAACGACGAGCTACGAGAATCGTCCCCCGAATCGTAGCATTTTGGAATCGCGCGTTCCATCGGCCGGGAGAGCCCCGAACCGTGTAGGTGCCTACATACCTATACAGAGAGCAGGGAAAACTCATGACATCACGGAGCAGCGACGGAGAATATCGTCCCGCGTTCCCATGATAGACTCTGCGGGTATATCGACTTCTAGGAGTACCCACTTTCGATGCTCCCGATGGTGCTGCTGCCGCACCTACGGCGGCGGCAACAAGCACCATAAAATCGTCAGTCTCATCAAGCTCAAGATTTATAGCATCGCGTCCAGCTTGCCGAGAATATCGGTTTACCAAGCGTCGTTGCAAGTTTTCTCCCGGCCATTCGTTCGTTTCTTTCGTGCTCGCTACTGGTGCAGATGTGCGATTGAATAGATGTTCATACTCAATTCAAAAGGGGCCATAAAATATCTTAATTTCCGCTGTCTCCCCGAGCGACCACGAGATCGCTACCAACCACCACTAATATCGGACCAGATTCTCACCGACGACCGAAGAATCGGCTGACCGACCGAGCGACCAGACGAGCGATAACGAACAAGAAGGAACGACTCTGGAAGTTCCAACGACGTAGAAACGGACAGACTCGGCGGTCGCCATGCCTGCGGGATGGATGGCTGTAGGCGGAGTGGGCGGAAGTCTCGACGATAACGGGTTTTGTGTCGATCTGACTGCCAAACACCGGCCCGATCAGCACCAGCATCAGTAGGCCGGATATAGAGAATGTCGGAAAAGCCCGCTACAGATAGATAAGCTCCGACGGAAACGTCCACGGTCGTGCTACCGGCTTGGAGCCCGAACCACATGACTTGACGCATAATAACAATAATAATACTCAATAATAGGAGACTGCGGGCGACTGGAGGCACGCGAACCGGTGCTCGCTATCCTGCGATGCGGCGATACGCTGCACGAAGCGATATACATACAATCAGGGAACAGGCGCAGGGCGCAGAGCTTCCCGAGCCGTTCTGTTTCTATTTCATGGATTCGATACAGAATTGATTAGTCGAGGGTGGACCCGATCGATGAGTGACCGACTCACTGCTTAGTTAATCAATTCCGCCGCGCAGTCTCAATTCAAGACTTTCGGAAGGGCTCACCGAAAAAAGCAAAATCGACCCTGATACGGTCATCTTCAACCTTCCGCGCTCGATGATTCATTACGCGCTAGCAATACGCTTTAGGTAGAAAACAGTTCCCAGAGGAGGCGGCCCAGGAGGAATTCTTCTCTAGTGCATTCCCACGGCTGGTTGACGGGCGACGACGTCAATGAAAGAGCGATGTGTCTTTACTGTGCCTATTTTTCTCCAGCTCACGCCCGGAGAACGGGTTGCATCATCATCCCCGCCACACACTGACTGAGACGCCGTAACGACTTCCGATCTCTGTGACAGAAGAATCTGAGAATGGATGTCACACGGAAATACTACGGAATCCGTACGACAGAAAAAGTAGCAAAAACCAATTCAAAGCACCGACCGACCGACCGGCCAGACGCTCGACGAGGCAGCGAACACGTGAAGGATCCTCTGAAAAGACCGCGGGATCCATAAGACGTCGTCTGGATGGATGTACTCATGAGAGCGGAATAACTGAAGAGAAAATCGACGCCCAAATGCATCGGATGTCGTTTCAGTTGCGTCTAGACGAACATTCTTCGTACAGTATGTATTCATTGACGACACGAGAGGATTTATGACGTCCGAGGACTAAGACCGCCGAATGTGTCGCCAGCTCCACGGTACAACAAAGAACCTCCGGCTGAGCGGTGGCACTTAATTTTGTGGCAGGGATTTTCCTCGAGCCCGCGCCGAGGATTCCGGGTGGCATGTACGTAACTTCTCGTGAATCGCGATCTTGCCCGAGTGCCTCGGTGTGTTTCGCATGCGGCCGCTTCCCCGTTTAATATCCTTTGATACTTCTCTCGGCGATAGAAAAAGTCCGAAAGAGAACGCTGGGGTGAGTGAGGAGGAAAAAAAGCGTCTGGTATTCGTGACGTTAAGTACCCGCAATGAAATTCCGACGCTCGGCGTGACAACCAGAATCCGAGCTAGAGCAGAATCGATTCTCAAAACGTTCTAGCGGTGCTGAGATGCGCGATCATTATACCAAGAGCCCGATGCGTGAGCACGTCTACGGTGGTGGTCTAGCGAGGTGAGATCAGGTGATGATCGATCGTCCAGACAACAAGATGAACATCCTCACACATTCACAGTGTCCGATTTCGCTCTGTTCCGCTTTTTTGGGCGTCTTCTCGTAGCTGGACGTGGAGAAGACAAAATCGGCTCGACCGGCTTCTCGTCTACCGCTTATCGCTTCCTCTCCGTACGATATCGCCGCGGATCGCTGAGGCATCGAGGCAAGACTACTCTCCGAATATTACGACGTGAGAGTTTTTTAAGAATATCGAGTGCGAAGATATCCTCTCCGAAGTTGTCGAGCCGAAGATCCAATGGATGTCATCTCGCTCCGTATAATAATGATCTGAATGATGAGGACGATGCATCGAGGAGGATGGCAGTTCGAAGGCAGTTTGGGCGGCCTTGCATACGCACCATCTGGTGTCTCAACCAGCACGGTAGCTCCCAATCGAGAGCAATTTGTAGCTCTCTCTGAGCATGGGTCTCGTCGTTTGTTCGTTCGTTCGCTCGCTCGCTCGTCCGTCCGCTCGCAAGGGGAACCCAAGTCCCAGTCTTGCAGCCAGCGAGTCAGTTCGGCAGTCAACCAGCTTGGAAGCTGGGCCGCATCATCGCTTGCATGGGCTGTTCGGAGGTTCGCCAATACTCCGGTGATAGATGTAACCTAGCCTTCCTCCGCTTGGTGTAATTCGGCGTGACATTGTCCAACATCTCTATAATAAAGACCCCTGTACCCGAGAGCGTAGCGTGCCCTGAATCGCTTGTATGTATCTATTCACATCGAGAAGAGCTTCTAGGGGACCTCGGACGATCTCCCAGAATGTCGGAGCGGTAGACTCATATGTATATGTTAGTCCATCCGTCGACGATTGAGTCCACTCGGGAAGTAGCTCCGATGGAAAAGCGCAGGGATTTCCGAATCTTCCGGAATCCGCTGAAGTTTCCGAGCCTTCTATGCCGCGAAGGTTCTCGCTCGGTTCCGATTCTTCGGACGGTCAGCAGATCACACCCGTTGCCAGGGTCGTTGAGCACGAGATGGGCGTTGTTAACAGCCGACTATTAGAAAGAGAATGGATGCGTGGCACTTAAGGCCGGGGTCAAGTGGCGACACCTGAGGTCACGTACATGACACCCGAGAGGGATGGTCCCACCATCCACCCGTTCGGAGTGTGAGGGGTGTTGATGTCTGCGTGGAAGAGCGGCATAATGCATAATTTTCAGCTCAGGAGCGGCCCGAGCTTGATTTCTATGGAACCGGTAAAGACTCGTTGCAGGGAATCATTTCATTTCTATCGGCGTGGTCACTAGCAGTCAAAGCTTTGCGAATGACGCGACGACGATCATCTTGAGCCGCATCGAATACATCAGTCCCCAGCACGCTGGTTTGTTCCTTGCTCGTCTGAGCCCCCTGGAGGCAACGGGAATTTGATCCACGATCACTGGTTGTGACAGTTGCGCGGAGGATTACGGCATCAGCCTCTTTGTGCGCGGGATAGAGGAAGTCCGAGCACGCACAGCTATGTATCCGTCTCTGCGTTTCCTCTGTCCCTAATCAAACAATCAAAGGCCGCTAAACGCCCGGCTGTGATCTTGTAACAACAAAAGCCATCGCAGCAGACTCTCCGAATGCATTCGCTGCATCCTCGGTTATATGGTCACGGGTCGAAAGTTTCTCCACTTGTGCTGAATCCGGCTCCGAACAATTTTGATTCTGCAGGACATGCTCCTCAGCCAAGATAATGAGGAGGCGCAAACGAGCGTTTCCCGATAGGTCCTCGTCGATATTCGCCCTCAGACCGGAGAACGGATTCTCCGCGATCGAATAAGTACAGTGTTTTCTTTCTCCAGAGCACGTAGCTCTAGGATCGATGGGAACTTCAAGAGGAGAGCGAACGACGCACATTATTCTTGCGGAAAAGCATCGCACCAACTTCCTCCGAGTCTACGACGAGTGACCGGCTAACTGTTTGGATGGCTGATGGCAGATGGGTGTCCTCAGCAATATAAACAGTCTTGCATAATCTCAGACGAAGCGAGGATCATCTGCTCGAGCCGGCCAAAATCTTCCCCTAAATATCTAAATCATAATCCAATCGAGGGCTTAGTCTGGCCTCTCGGCATGTTTTGGAGTCGCTCCCACGAACTCGGCCAAATACATACATTATTCGACGATGGCTCGGATAAGTCTAAGAGTAATGAGTAATTTTCTCCGCATCGGACGACCGAGGACCTCGTGTTCTCCAGGAGTAAAATTGGACAACGAGAGTCTCGGAAAAGCCTCGCGACTCGCGACTCTCGAATCTCCGACGCAGATTCACGCCGGAACATTGTTCACTCAGTGGCTTCTCTGCCTCACAACTCACAAGTAAAGCCTCGAATCCCTGCCTGGGTCGAGAGCGCGAGGAATTACGTGGTACGGCCAGCGCTGAGTTGAGAAAGTTCCATTCGTTCCCGCATGGTGACTTCTGCATGCTCCCCACCATCATCGCAATCGTGAAACATCTCTGCTTCATACACCTTCAGTTGAGGTGAACGGGACAATGCACCAATTGTTGCATTTTCGGTCGCGGTCCTATTTGATGAACGCTCATTGTGGACGAACTTTTTGCTCTTTTGCTCGACTCTCAACCCAGCCACCGAGCAGGCCAGTTAAATTCTGTTTTCGCCATACCAGGGCATCCCACCTTGGTGTGGTACACATTTCCGCTATGGTGATCCAACTCGTCCGGCGGAACGACAATCGGCAGCAGCCGAATTCATATAGCGAATGCGATCCCGCCATGGTATCATACGTGTTTTCTGGTAGATCGAGGGTACCCCGCTTCGTCCGAGCTCCCGGGATCCTGAGCAGATTGCGGGAGCTTCCCTCCTCTATAGAAAGGAGCAAATTGCCCAATCAACAGGCGATACCGGACTTCGATGTCACGGAGGAAGATTCCGAGAGGCAAGCGATAGAATGCGAATCTGGCTGACCTCATGGAATGAACGCGATAGCACGTGTCTCATCCAATTGTCGTATAATCGTTTTTCCCCATCCACGCGCTAATTCCCACATCGAAATTACTCCCAGTGTCTGATTTAAAACACGGCTGGGGATTCCGGAATCGTTTCATCCCCTTGATCAACTTTTTTGCCTGGTTCTCATCTCGAGATCGTCATACAATGGAATAAGCGATTGCCAATGATAATTATTGTATTCGACCGAAACTTCAAGTCCAACTTCCGGACCGCAGAAGACATCATCAGTCGAATTCTCGTGGAAGAAGTCCCGGGTACCCCCACATGGGATCTCGAGTTAGAAATTAGATTTCTCAAGAGTTCCTACAGACCTTTGTCCCGCGCGTCCACGATGTCGAAGAACAATTACTGGAGAATACACTGAATTCAGATACTTGACGAACTGATCGATTACTGACGGACTGTTTGACTGACGGCTATTCTGGAGGCGACCGACTGCTGTGTGTATAGTTGGTACGTGTGTGGGTCGCCAGGCTCGACGGTTAGTTCCAATCGCGAGAGTCTGAGTACCCGTCGTCCCTACATAGGATAGGATAGCCGCAGTAATAATGTCGGTGGATCCAGACAGAGCTCACGGCCAGCGCCATCTTGACGAGGCGTGGCTTAGCGCTGTCTGCAGCAGCAGCCCATGCCAGCTGTAGGCGGAGTCAGACTCCTGGGCCGCCATTCGGGTCGCGCCATCGGACAGCCAGCGAACAGCACACACCGAAGACGCGCTGCCCTCGACGTAGGCCCTTTCTCCTTATTCCCCTATCTCACGCAGTCGTCTTTTACGTCTATCCGTCCGTCTGTTCGTCAATCTGTCGGTCCATTCCAGGCCTCTCTACCATCCGCCAGCCGGTCTCGCTGCTGGCCCTTTCTGTGTTCTCGCTCGGAAATGCTCCATACCGTCGGCCTTGCCGCTGCCCACAGTGGCCTGATGTAACTGAAATTATTCAAAAACGAAGGACAATACGACAATATCGCAGGAGCTGCTTTCGATCACAAGGGTTTCTCTGGGTAGATCTCCCAGCGCTGCGCAAACGAAAATTGGAAAATGCGACAAGAATTGCTTCGGCTCCCTCAGCCAGGTGTCGTGATGGAGAAGAAGCGGCGAGAATCCTTCCCAAGGACGTCGAGCTGTATACCGATGGACGGAGACGTACGGGTTCCGCCGAAGATAAGCCCCGGGACCACGAGAGGACAGGCACAGGAGGGAACCTCCAAGTCAGATCCTTCAGAAGAACCAGACCAATCCTTTGGAGAATAAACTCCTCCTGAAGAGGATCCGCCTCGCTTACTCGACGTTCACTTCTTTGAATAGTCGGTTCGACTTGAAGAAGCGCGACAGCATCAATTATGATGAGCGATGCGATGCTCGTCGAAGGAGACACCCAGACACGAGTTTTGCGCGCGGAATAAAGAGACAGAGTGATCTTCGTGTGGGAATAGCGTAGAGAGTAGAGCAATCATCGGCATGCGATGTCATCGATCGCCTCGATTCCGATGTCGAAATTTCCGCCGCAGAGGTGTTAACGACAGGAAAGTTTCGCCAATCCAGCTCGAGTTGGTGCCGGGCTGACTAACTGGCTCCAGAAAGAGAGAAGGAAATCGTCGGACAGATCGACCGACAGACAACAGTTAGGACAAACTGGCGAAACTGCAGAATGAAGACATTAGCTTCGCAAGCTGGCGAGTGAAGTCAATTACAACAAATGATCAGATCACCTCCTCCCCTCACATCATACGCCCGCCTTGGGAGTTAGCCTCGCGAATTGAGGAGGCAGAGCTAGAAAAATGGGGAGACTGGGAAAGGCGAGGGGGAGAAGGAACTACTACCGCGACGACGACGCCGCCGCCGCCGACGATGAGGTAGCAGCCGCGAGCCATATATCAGGATCGTCGTTCACGACTTGATCAATGGGCCATATGCCGGCATGGGAGATGATCGTCGTCATCATCGTCGGCAGCAGCACCTCCACTACCACCGCTACCACCATCGTCATCATCATCGTTGTTGTCGTCGTCGTCATCCTCACGATCAACGAGCTTATTGAAGAAGCTGCACAAACATTCAACAAGCGACTACGACTATGTGTACACACTGTAAACATTTGAGCAAACAGGACGCTATCCTTTATTATCTTGCATGTATCTCCCGTCGAACATTTACATGTCTGGCGGAGATGCTTCATTTGTGTGACCCTCTCGATAACTTGTCTTTGCGTAATTGAACTCCGAAGCGGACCCGTTCCCCGATCGTTTCCAGACCCGAGATTCGGACGGGAGGACACCGACCGTCGCTCTTCGGACAAGAATTCGTTCGATGGAGCATCCGTGTGAAAACCTCTATTTCGGAACAGCAGAAACTCTGGGGAAGACCACTGAAATATTCCTGTCAGAATTTCCATGATCTTTATCTGGGAAGATTCGGAGAAGAGTTCGTTCCAGGACGCATCCGTGTGCAAACCCCGATCCCGAGCAGCAGAAACTCAGCAGATGACCACTGAGACAGTCCTGTCGATTTTTTGTTTAATAACGATCCGATCAAATTAAAAGGTCGGATCTGAGCCTCAAATGCAGGAATCCGAGCAGCGATCGATGTTCTCGTAGTGAGTGAGTCCCCTCGTCGAAATTCTCAAAGCTTCTTCTTCGCTTCTCTGGCTTTCTCCTGTCGGCTAGAGTTGAGCTGATAGAGACGACATCGACACAATGGCATTGTGAATCTCTTCGCATGGACACCTCGGCTTGTGACGCCTCAATCGGGAAACAGATTCACTTCGGACAGAGTGCAGCATGTACAGCACGTCCTCTTCGTCAGCGATGAAGCACCTCCGATTCAGCCATTCTCAGCTGTTGATCCCTAGCTTTGCGAAATTCTGCGCGAGGTTGTCATGAGGAGAGGAAAAACGACACGCGGACGTCCAGCCCGGGATATGCTAATCCAGGAAGCGATCTCGAGAATGAATCTCACGCAGAGATTCCAACGACTTGCGAAACTCAGAAAGTCGCTTCCGAGCGGAGCATTAGCCGACCCACTCCGCGGCATCTCTTTGGGAGCCCGGTGAATCGCTGAACGTAGAAGCCACTAGATGGTTAGCTCCGTGGACGACACCACAGCGCAGAGAGATAGAGCGAAGCTGCAAAGAGATACAGATGGCACATTCGACAAATGACAATGCAGACAGACATCGATAGAGATTCCGTATGCGCAGAGAGGCCGCAGCCAGCACTGGCAACTTATTTTTTAATCCGATTTTTCTGCCAGATCGAGAGCCAACCAGTCGGCCATCGAGTCGGTTGGTCGTCCGTCTCTCCATTCAACCACAGCAGCCAGCAGGCAGGCAGGGAGATTCATTGACAGCACTCTTCGTGATGTTCTTCGAGAGAGCGCGTATACTTGCGACTCTTCACTGGAAGAACTAGGTGTAGATATTTTGCGGGTTACCGTATCAGAATTTACTCAGTTCGCGTCTTGCGATAGCTCTCGCTCACCTACGATTTCGTGTCGAATCCATTTCATCAAAGATTTACTGTACGAGCGAAATCAAAGCGTGAAGCAGAGCACCATTTCCGGGATGTCCCTCCCGGGGTTCTCCTCACTAGACGGAAGATATCGCTTTCATGCTGTTCAAATCATAATCCATCCTCTGATCTGATCCGATAATTTCTCCACTCTGTCTCTTGGATCGGTCCGGGACTCCTATAACAGCGACCGTCGAGAAGGTAGCCACGGTGGAGCTCGAATATTAAAACGTGCCGGATATCGAAATCTAGTCAATGCGGCAAGAATTGAGCGGTCCGTGCTCGCATCGAAGCGGAGGGTCGTCCGCTTTTCTCAGAGCTCGGGTCTCCGGATTTAGACGGCTGCTCCTCAGAGATGGCATCGAGGACAAATGGGGGGTATTTCCTGCGTTTCCATGGCTGTGTCGTCCCACCGAGCTGATCTTGGAGTACGGTCCTTGCGGATCGCGAACGAGAGTTGCATTCGGAGACCCGAAAAGTCTGAAAACCCTTCCTCTCGTCAAAAGGGCGCGCATGGACGGATTTGGAGCCATGGTCTGCACTACAATGGTTTCATGCCACGGACAAGGATGATGTGCAATCATTATCGAGCGAGAGGAATTGTCCGCGACCGATGAGATCCGATTCACGGAGGGAGTTATCAAGCTACGACGACTGAGTCTACTACATCTTTCGGAAGAGAACCGAAATCAGCCGGACGATGTTCGCGGAGATTTCGGGACTTTTCAAGTGTGGCACGAGCACGATCACGGGGCCTCCGCGCAATCGTCAGATTTGAAGAATGCCCCACCTTCAACTCGGAACATCACGGATGTGCTTGTGATGAGGACGCTATTATCTCGGAGCAGCGTATAATAGGGGCGGAGGGCGAGGAAGGGTTCGCATCGAGGAGCCCCGGGGCTGGTGTGTTGATTCTTGATAGAGAGGGGGTGATTGTGGCGGAAAAGCAGGCTGCGGACAGCTTGACATATTCAGCGAAGATGGAGACCTCACAGAGCTCGATAGCGTCGCCTGCCGGTCCCGTTGGGGGCTCACCCGAGAGATATCTGTTGTAGCCTCCAATAGGGATGACTTAGGAATCAAGGGAAAACACTCAGCTGAGCTCCGCTCCATTCGCAGTCCCGTTACGACCCTAGTTCCCGGGCGGTTGGATGGGAACATTCACTCTCGTTGGGATCACGAATTCGGAGTTTTCCAAGCCCTTGGAGGGGTTAGTGAGTTGGTCCCCAAAAAGCGCGGAATCGACGAAGTCTGCTGTGCTACAAACCCCGCTTTGCCGCGACGCCGACGATGTCCTATATTGTAGCGGAATTCTCAGGACATGACGATGGTCGATGGCTCCGTATTTTCGGAGTGTCGTTCCTCAAGGGTGCCGCCCGGGCCAGGTTCCCCCAAGGGCCCGAGATGTCTTCTGACCAAGGGCGATAACTGGTAGGGATGGCGAGTCCACTTCCGTTTGGACGAAGTATCGATTGAATTTGAATTTCTACAGCGAAGACTGAATTGGAGTAGATAGAGCGCTGTGGGGAATCATTTCGTGAATGTCATGAGCTCGCTCCTCGAAAACAATGGGGGAAACTCCACGAGCACGAGATCCCGGAGAATGCGACCGAGAGCAACGTCTGCGAGAAAGCTGTCGAGAAGAGGCCATATGTTCGAAATGAAGTGACTCGAACGAGGATTTTCGGCTGATACCTCCATGACCCAGTGCAGGGTTATAGGTAGTCATGTCACAAGCTTCGTAATTATGGTATTCGTCCACCAGCAAACACGAACAGCCATACTCGTCTCTTGTTCGTATATTTTTCGTGACATTCCATCCAGGTTCACGGCTGCAAGTAGGAATCTGCGCTGCGCTACTCCGCTGTCATAAGTCATAACATGCGCATGAGTCGCTCGATCCGCTCTGGCGCGTTAGCCTTACTGGAGCGCTACCAGAGTTCATCTGCTGATACTCTGGGTGTGTGTACCCGCAAAAGCTCGACACAATTAATTGTTGACGGAATTCGAGGAGCTCGATACTTTCCGAGAGCTTAGATAATTCCTTGTGCGAATAGAGCTTCGACCGGTTGACTCCGAATAACCAAAGACATCGTTAAAAAGGTAAATCTTGGGAAATTTTCCGGTGATGGAACATCTTTATGACCAAACGAGATGCAGATTCGAGGTCCCCCGTGCTCAACTCGCCTCGACATCGTGCGGTCGCGATACTCTCGAACTCCGGTCACTACCAGCAGATGCTCTTGGTCTTGGATTCGAATCCGAATGTGGGGTCCCACGCTGAACGCTCTCTCTTTTTCTATTACCGGAATAAATTTTGTGATTCTTATAATATTATGGTTTTTAGTAACAAATAACAAATGAGAACTTTTCCGATTTGGCTCAATCCATCAAGCCGAGCCAAGGAGAGCCCCAGAATAAAAACGACAAATGCAGCGACGAGCTGCGCAGGGAGCGGTCTGAATTGTATCGTATCCAACCGAATGTTCAGGAGAGAATTTGAGAGGTCCGATCCCTCTTGCCTCACCAGAGCTCGGAGCGAAGCGACCAAGTATTATATTCCGCAACCTGGTGGAGTCAGGATCGTAGAATTTTACCACGAAGGGCCCTAGAGCTACCAAGATGTCATCACCTGAGTCTCCGGCAGCGACAACATCGTTTTCCATCGCGGGCACGCCTCTTGAGCTTCTGGAACTCCCGACTAACCGTGCGAAGAGCCCGGGGGCTCATCAACCTTCCGTCAAAAGAGAGCGGGAGACCCTTGCCCGGATAGGTCGCTACCTTCTCCAAACGAGGGGAGGCAGTGCCTTCGGATTCGCTCCCATCTGAACCGGACTCGCAAACCCGACCTCGCGTGTAGGTTCGATATCCCTACAGCTCGAACTGCGGCGCGAAGGATGCGTTGGATAACCCTATCTACTTAACTATTTCTTCCCTCATCGCTCCCCGAGATCGAGCGCGCCAGCCCCGGGCACGCTCACACCTGGATATCGCCTGAGCCGCGAAATCAAGCTCAGGAAGAGTTTTTGAGACCGCCTTCGCAGCATAAAATGTTAAGCAGAGATCATCAGCAGCATTTCCCACGCTCTCGTCGATTGATCAACTCCCGCCATGAATAAAATTCCTGTTGATGGCGTCCGCGCTCTTCTCGCTAGCGCGTATACCGTATTAATCACCAGAGTTGATATTATTCCTGTTCCGAACATGCAAGGATACGGGACGAAGTACATATTTCCTCGAAATACGTATAATAGCCCGCTAAGCAGGGACTGATTCATCTGTCAAAGAAGAACGATTCGCGAGCCGCAGTCTCGAACCATCTCGAATCGGAGCCCGGTTGAGCCACTCATTCTTGTCCTCTATAAGTTCGTCCATCCTGGCCAAGGTTCTTTGCCAGTTGGCGGGTGTTCTTCCAGAGACATGATTGCGGACCCTAATCAACTAATCACCGATTAGTCGGAGACATGGGGATGAGAAAACCGCGCCCCAGGACCACGGCGCGCGGCGCTGTGTGTTCTGTTGTGGTGTGAGAGACGAAGAGAGAAGGCGGCCACCAAGTAGAGTCTGCTGTCGTGTTTGCTGGCTGCTACTCGTCGTCGTTGATGATCGGTCCAACATCAACAGCTTCATAGAGTTTGTGTGTTGCTGCTAGTCCTGAAGCGCTGCGGCCTGCCAAAGTTTGTGTGTGAGAGCCGTACAAGCTACCGTTCGACACCTGACTCGAAGTGTCTTCTGCGATCTCGCTGCTCGTTCTGAAAGATTTCGATAATGCAGACTCCGCCGGAGACGATTGTGGCGAAGGAGGTAAGCGGTATTGTTATTTTCACGGTGAAGTCGCGTAATTGCTGGTCGAGGGAAGACAGCGGTCCGGCGAGCATTGCCACCCGGCGCGCCCAGCTCGAGGGATGTTCCAAGCCCCGAAACACGCCGTCGACCTGAGCCTGTCACCGGGTGCCGGTATGCGAAGTCATGCGGCCTTACGGCAATCGCTGAGAGCATTTCAATTGTGGCGGACAGAGAGATTGGGTAAATCAATCTTTGTCCTTCTGTCGCTATAAACAGCGAGGTTCCCCTCACTCCGGTACTGGGCTCGCTGGCGATGCGCGCCAACGTTTGACGACGAGAAAACGTTTGCTGCGAGAATATCTCCGCGTTCCTTCTCGAACTCCCGGGGAGATTCCTTCCAGCTCGGGGGAATCTCCGGCACTTGTTGTCCCGAATACATTTCGATTGGCATTCATTCTTAGCGGGCAGCCATTGGTTTCGAGATTTTTTTCGCGAGAGAGACCGGTGAAATGCTCCTCGAGGAGAGTCGACAGAGATGCGGCAAGAGGTGACAAAAAGTTCGTCGGGCGAGACAACGAAATTTCGCGATGGATTGGCTCTCCCCGATTCTCCGTCTCTTCGTGAGTTTCCCCGATTCGACGCGGCAAGTGCCGTCCGGACCGAGTTTCGTCCGACTCGTCTTCAGAATGAGCCTGGCTCCAATCAAATGAGGCCCATATCCGATCTGACGCGTACACCTGACGGAGTGTGTTGAAACAACATCCACATGAAGTTGTGAGCGCCCAACCGATTCTCTCGCCGGAAATTAGTGCCGAAATGTTTTTCGCGCCCCGACACGGGCAACGCTTTACAAGAAATACCGAAGACCGTATAGCCCTCCCTGTCGCGATTTGGCTAGCGGATCTCAAGGCGACCCATCGAGAGGACTGTCGGGCCTCGAATTGCCCGCGTTTTCGCCGCCCGCCTATCATCCCGCTCGCGCATCCATCGTGGCCGGAATCGAAGTGCTATCGGCTCGGGGAATTTCCTTCTCCCTCGAAAGTCATCCCTCTCCGCGCGGCAGAGACTGCACACCACAGAAACTCGATCTAGAATACCGGACAAAGTCTCCTCTGCGGCTTTTACTCTATGATAATTCGTATCGGTGCGGCGGCGATAGCCCCACGAACGCCGAGCTGTGGGGTTGGCACGGCTTCCCAGATCTCATATCATGCGCGGTTTCAAGTGGCGCCTTTTTCGAACTGCCGATGCCCGCGCGCGCGCAGAGTTGCGACCGTGATTCGAGTCTCGAATCTTCCCTTGGGTTTCGCTCGCGAGGCTTTCGGGACTTTCCCTTTTCGAGATTGCGAATGGTGGAGACCTCCCTCAAAAAAAAAAGATGGGTATTGAAAATGACAATATTAAATCAAGTTCTGTCTCCCGCTTCCAGTCCACGGAGCCAAAGACGAAACCTGTCGAAACACCAGTCGTCGAAGCCAAGAAGGAGGAGACGATCCCGAGACAAGATGAGCCTCCAAAAGGTGAGCAAGGCCTCTCTGTATATTCGAGCTGAAGAGCCATCATCTCCAAAGAGTCCCCTTTCGGGCTCAACGATCACAGGCGCTCTCTCACCAATGAAGTATTTCCTTCAAGATGCACCTAAAGATTCGCACCGGAAACCGTCCCCTGCGGGAAACGGAGGTGACACCATGGAAACACAGGAGACGAATTCCGTTACCGGAGCCAAAGCGAAAACGCCGGATGTAGTCGAATCGAAACCGAAGGAACCGACTCCTCCCAAGAACACAGAATCGACGCAGGAGTCCAAAAACCGGTCCGGATCAAAAATTCAGAAGGAAGAGGTGAGCGCGAGCAAACCCTCAGAAAAAGCCGTTGCGAAAGAAGACGAGCCGATGGATACCGAGGACGGCGATCCGAAGAACGACCGAGGGGTTGAAGCGAAAAAAGAAGATGTTGAAATGGCGGAAGAAAAACCCGAACCGGCGAAGAAAGGCCGAAAACGGAAGGCAGAACCGGAGCCTAGAGAGATCGAAGTGCAGACTTCGACGAGTCGAGCGAAGCGCACTCGGGACAATCCACCGGAGAGCACTGAGGAAAAACGCAGCGGTCACAAACGCGCCGCCAAGACTGAGGCGTCGATGAAGGAAGAAGCGGGTTCGGAGGATGAAGACGAAGAAGACGAGGACGAGGAACCCAAGAAAGTCGTCAAACGCGGTCGGGGACGCCCGCCGAAAAGCGGAAAAACCCCCAAGGCCGCTAAAGCTACCGCCACCAAGGAATCGAAGCCACCCAAACCAACGATCGAGACTCCTACTGTTGAGGGTAATACAGTTTCCTGCTCCGCCGGTGATGGCGAAGTCGGTCAACTCGGCATTGGAGAACAGGGAGAAAACGGGAAAAGTCGATTTGTGGCTATCGGTGACGTTCCGGGCAAGGTTGTTCGGTGTGCGGCCGGTGGGATGCATTCTTTACTCCTGACGGAAAAAGGTGAAATCTTCTCGTTCGGATGTAACGACGATGGCTCCTTGGGACGTCCGACCGAGAACGAAGAGGACTGTTTTGTACCCAAACTCACGCCCTTGTCCGAACCCGTCGCGAAATTGGCCGCCGGTAACATCCATTCGGTCGCGATCACGCAATACTCTAAAGTTTTCATCTGGGGAAGCTATCGAGACAACAACGGAGCGTTTGGGATACAGCCCGACGGCGACGCTCCCTTGAAACAGCCCACGGAGCTGAAGGTTCCGGAAACAATCGTTGATGTCGCCTGCGGTTCTGAGCACACCCTATTGCTGAGCAACAAGGTAAGCCATCTCAGGGAACGGAGACCCTCGTCTGGTATCGCTTATCTATTTGAATCGTAGTCAGCCGGAATCGTAGGCTCACTCCTTCGGAGGTATCCATTAATTCCTGATCGCCGCTTATTTTAGGGGAACATCTTCTCGATGGGAGTCGGGGAACAGGGTCGCTTGGGACGCCTGAAAAGTTCACACTGCGGTCGTGAGAATCGCAGAGCGCGCCAAACGCTCCTGACTCCTGTGATCGTTCCTGTGCGGAAGCGGAAGATGAGGTTCGATCGCGTCTGGGCCGGACGTTACAATAGTTTCGCGCGATGCACTGACGGCACTATCTGGGGCTGTGGTCTGAACAACTACGGTCAGCTGGGCGAACTGGATGCGAAGAGTATGGAAGATAATTTCGTTTTCTTCCTGACGGAGCTAAAGAGTTTCGACCCAGCGAAAAAATGGGAGCAGATCTCTGGAGGCGAACAACACACGCTCGCTTTGGATGCCGAAGGCTCGGTGTACTCGATGGGTAGAGTTCTCTACGGACGACTTGGTCTCGGGAAGAAAGACGCCAACGATCCGGATATTAAAAAGCCAACGCTCATACCCGAACTAGAAAAGAAGTGCACCATGATCGCTGCGGGTGATCATACGAGTTTCGCTCTGGACAAGGAAGGTCAACTCTGGTCCTGGGGTCAGGGCACGAATCTCCTGGGACAAGGTTCTCGGGACGATGCGGATACGATGGACGTTTTCACTCCCACTATTTGCACATCGAAAGCTCTCCGGGAGCACAAAGTCGTCTTCGTCAGTGCCGGCAGTAACCATGCCCTTTGCGTTGTCAAATCCGATTGAATGCGCACATCCAACGAACCTCCTCCACTGCCTGCTGAAAATGTGAGTTAATTCGCTCCTCACATCCCGTGGAATTCTTCCCTCGGTAATCGGCCACGCCGAGGTTCCCTAAGCGAGACCTCTGTGTCTCGTACCAAGCTACCGTCGTCGAGATAGATTTGGATAATTTCGGCGGTGAGATGCACCCCCCCTGCTCATGTCGACTATGGTCTTTCCAGGGTTTCAGACGCTGTACACTAATTCGGCTCATCTGATGGAGCTGTGAGCTCCCAATTACCGCCCCAGCTTCATTCCAATATACTTTTCATTGCTGAAGGAATTACCAGAGCATGGAGCTGCTTCGTTGAGTTCCACTGACTCCGGCAATCGAATCCTTTTTTTTAGCCAAAAATTCCTAATATCACGCACGCTCCTCACCGCTCGTGCTATCGTGTATTCCCCTCGCGGTTTCCCGGCTCCACGGATTTCCCAAGAACCGCTTTGATGTGCTCCGATGTGAACCACTCAACGACCTTAAGACATGTATCAGGAATGTAGACGATTATGCAACGAATCCCAATGGACGTAGTCAAGAATGGAGAAAGTATAGATTACGTAGAAATTCATCATCTCCTGTAGTCTGAACCGTGGAAAGTGATCGATTGATCGCCGCATTGTCTTGTCCTCGGGAATTCCGAATCAAACGCTCAGGAGCATCGATCCCACTTCAATCCATGTTATGGGGAGTCTCTTCTATTGTACATATACATACATTCATGCGAAGGAGAATCTAATCAGGAAAGGGACCGATGAATTCACTGAGAACCATGGTTGGAATGTCAGACAGAAATCCAAATACCTATACATACAATACCTTAAATAAATCACAACGACCTTCGCGAACTGTCTAAAACGAACAGTTGGAAGCGCGAGTGAGGAGGCGGGGAGTTCCAGTTGCTGTCGTCATCACTATTTCTCTGCGATTCGTTTCCCGTATGCAGGCTGCCCACGTCGATCTCGATGCAACAGTCGTCGCAATCGAATGCCGTCCTTCGATTGCGCCAGCAAGCTTCTGCAGTCTGTTCAATGGATGCTTATCAAATCATGAATAGAAACTTCGAACCAATATATAGCGAGCACATTGCGGAAGTCTCCATGTCTTGGGCAGCTCACTTGTTCAACTTGGCTAAGAGTGCGCCGGTATTCGGAAGTTGATATACGAACCTTCGATCGCCACTCCAACTCGGAGGAGGTTTCTGATGTTCCGAATCCCGAAGGAAATGCATGTATTAGCTTGTGCATAATCAGTCTTGCAGCTCCCCATCATTATAAACAGTGAGTCAGGATGAAACAAAACATGTGGGACATCGAAAAATGAATAAAGCCGGATCAACATGTAATCGGACAAGTCATTCTCCCTAAATCTCCCTATTCTCCGCGGGCTGGCAGATGAATTCCGAGGCCGCGCGCCCAGAGGGTATTCTTGATTAATATCACTTACTGAGCCCGGACAAAATAATGAATGTGTAAGTTATCACGGCCGCCACCGAAAAGTGCTCCCGAAATATTCAGACGAAGTTTCATCGCCAAGCATGCAGGGATGAGTCTCGGTCTTCCGCGAATCGGATCAATCGGGCAACGAATTCATCATTTCCAGGATGCTGGCTTTCGAGATGATTTCGTTGGTAATCCTGATGCTTCGCTACCGTGTGATGCTTGTTTGGGGATCGTGCTTTTCGAACATCATAATCGGTAATCCTTGATGGGAGCCGTCTGATCCACCGCGAGCGGCTCGGCGTCGATGAAATACACTTCTCTTCTGCGCAGCTCGGTAGGAGTGTCGACATTGTATAACCGTTTGATCACGTGATTTCTGCATGGGAGATCGAGATAGGTGGAGGAATATCGGTATCATGGATAGACTACAGGACTCTTGGCAGACGGACCTTCCGTAAAGCTATCCCACGTTTTAAAGTTCTCACAGCTCAAATGGAGCGACTTAGGCGATCACGATTTCTCATCGATGGGATGCAATTATGAGAATAAGCTCCCGACTATGCACCGATGCCTCGTGACCTTTCATCATGCCCAAATGATATTCGCCAATAAGCGAAGCGTTTTGTTCCAACTCGCCAATCGAACTCAGTATCTGTAGCGAGCTTCCCAATGGAAACTTCCCTCTTCCCCTCCCAAGAGAGATTCCGCGAAGATCGCGAAGTCGAGTCTCTGGAACAAACGTCCCTCCTTGATAGCGAGAGAAAGACTCCCTAATCGATGGTAGATGTCCTGGTGCCCCGGCAGTCCTGGACCCTCGGAAGTAAGCGAAATCCAGTGAAACCCAGCTGAAAGATAGCAGCTAACTCTTCTGAGAATCCGCGACGAGGGCTGAGGCCTGGGACTCGTAATTACTCCGAAACAGTCGGGCATCCTCTCTGGATTCTTTGTAGTCAGGGTCATTTTGCGACTTGCCCTTTCCACATGGACGAGTTTTTTCAACATTCACGGGTTTGCCTTGGCTTATTTCGGTCCCCTTTATATTGAGCGGACCTCGTAATCTAATTCGAGAGTTCGAAGAGCACTCTGAGAACGGGTCTCTAATATGGGTTTGAATTAAAACTCGAGAGGCGTGCGGATACTTAATAGACAGAAGGTTGCAGCTGTCAGTCCGAGTGGCGACAAATCGGAGTCGACACGTCCTGATCGTGAGAGTTCAGTTCGGCGGTCGGCTCTGGGTTTTACGGTTGCGAAGCCGAGGAGTGCGAATGATGTTTCTGCGAGTGAGCTTGCTTCTGTTCGCCGCCGTTCCCGCTATACACTCGGATGAAACTTGCGCAGGGGGTGTCTGCGAGGATATAGCTCAAGAAATACAAGCCGACGCCAACATCGAGGTCTGACGTCTACAATATTTCACGGCTTGTCCAAATATTCTCTGAGGGTGTGCTATCTCCTGGGAATATGTAGAGCTCTTCCGAAGGTAGCTGAGTCCACTGACCCTGCCCTCTCTGGAATCTAGATACATCCATGCGACAATTTCTACGGCTACGTTTGCGGCAACAGGCAACCCCGAGACGATCGCTCTCAGATCATGATCGATATCCTGAGTGAGTGAACTTTTCTCCGCAATCTGGGGAATATTAATTCCTCCGATTGGCCTCTTGCGCAAGGTGCTTCAATATTTACGCACTAGTTTGGCAAGTCCCTCGGAGCGTCGCTCAGGTCATTCCTCAAACCTCACGTCCAGATCGTCCGCTTTGCAGACACGGTCGAGCCGGTCACCCCTGTACAAAGACAGGCTTACCTCTTCTATCGATCATGCGTCCTGCAAAGCACGCCCGTGGAGCGCAGAGCCAACTTCGCGGCTTTGAACAATATGGTCCGAGTAAGTTCTCGTGTTAGCGAAAGACGAACTAGCGCCCGCTGCAACCGCTCATGTTATATCATCATGAGGGGATCAAAAGAGTTCTCGAGGGCAGATCTTCATCCGACCGCCTCTTGCGAGATCCGGGTAAAATCCTAGCTTCATCCTCTCATGTCTTCCTTAGGACTTGGGAGGCTGGATAGTGGACGCGGACTTGTCTGATTTTAATGGCGTTGTACAAAGGGCTCATCAGAAGTATCGTCTCGATGTTTTTTTCTCCTGGAAAGTGACACAAGACTTGGAAAATCCCGCGAAAGCAGTTCCATCGGTGCGTTCTTAAGCCGTGCAGGCATCTCTGAACTCTTCCCCCACCATTTGGCTACGGTATACACATGCGAAAATTCTGTCACTGCGATCATGCTCGATAGGGGCTCCCCTTTCTAGATATCGATGGACACATTCAGCGCAGATCTACTTCTCAAACCCGGAACAGCTCCCGACCAGTTCTGCGAGTTCATCTTGCAGGTGAGCTTTGCGGGATGAATTGCAGAAACAACTTCGATCGTCGCGGCTCTCGCAGGAAGAAAATATCGTGAAATACCGCCGTCGTTAACACGCGAACGCCGAGAGCTTCATTCATATAAAGTTTTTGTTTTATTCTCCTCAGTTGATGCATATGTGGAATCGAGGAATATACGGGGTCAAACCGCCGGATATCCAACTTGAGCTGACTGACGTGATAGAATTGCATAAACAGCTACAGATCAGGACCAGGAGACCCGAAAGTCCACGAAAGGTTCTGCGCCGATTGACCATCATGGCACATTGTGAGAATGACCCTCTTGGAGTATTGGGGAGTCATCATCCACTAACGACACCTTCGATACTCCTCGCAGATGAGAATGGCTGAGATAGCGCAAATCGCTCCATTCCTCGATTGGGTCAGCTTTTTCGCCATGGCATATGATACGGTAAGGAGGATATGAGGAGCGCTCTAACTCCGGGAAGACTTCGTTAAGTCATCTGACATGCGGATCATGTCAGGTGCGAGCGAGAATTTCGAAGGAATGACCCTATGAGACGAATATCATGAGGCGCCTCTTTCTTCCCGAAGGTCGGCGTTTCTCTCTTTCCGTCGGCACCCATGGTACAGATCGAATACCCTGAAACCTTGAGCCAGGTATCGGCTGTCGTCTCGCAGTACTTGAGTGAGCCGCCGAGGAAAGCGTAAGTCGGGACGGGTTAGGGATCGCTTTCTCGCAGACATGACTTTTCCAGTGTTGGGGATTCCGCTCAGGATGGTTCAAGTGGTACGAAAGCGGAATTCTTCCAGCTTGTTGCATCATTACATCATTCTACGGGCCTTGTTCGAGATGAGTCAAAATCTTGCACCCGCGGATGAGAATCTGGAGGAACGATGCGTAGAAGAGGGCTTCACGGAGATGACACCAATTTTCAACTCGATTTTCGTCAGAAACGTTATTCCTCCAGGATCGCTAGTGCGGGAGGATGTGACGACTATGTTCTTCGCCCTCAGAAGAGCCCTCCTAAATACTCTCCCCCAACTAACCCGACTCGATGAGTCTCGCTTGAACTACCTCACGCAACAGGTGAGTTTTTCGTTTCAGGCCATTGCCATCGATGCCCGACATGCATTGAACATAAGCTCTGGGAAATCTTCGAAGATGAGATTGCCAATGATCCTCCTCCCCTAGCTCGAGAGAGTCCACTTCTTCGCCGGCTACATGAACACTTCCTTCGACGATGAATTCTTCGCGGAGAAATACAGTACGCTCGATTTGGAAGGAAAATGCTTCATTGAGAACAAACTTATTCTGCGGGAATTCAGCAAGACTGAGAACGTAGCTCATGCACCGAATTACGTGGTCGAAGACTTCCTCGATGGGTTTCGGGTCAACGAGGCAAGTAGGCCGTCCGTAGACGGGGCTCTGATGATATCTAGCGAGAGGATGCGTGGAATCTTGAACAACTCGACTCGTTCCCCAGGTGAACGCCTTCTTCAGCAAGAAACGGAACTCTATATATCTTCCGGTGGGATTGATGATGAAACCATTCTACGAGCTACAATATCCCGAGTGAGTTACGCGCGAAGATGTTCAGCACACCGCATGCTTGTACGCCGCGCTCGGGTGACGGTCCTCTCGGGGACTTCTCCTCTTGATGGACATCCATTCTAATGTTTCCGATGCTTCCAGTTTCTTGAAGTACGGAGCGATCGGTAGTATCCTCGCCCACGAGTTGACCCATGCGCTGATGACGAATCTCGTAAACGTCGCCCCTGGAGGTTTGCGGAGTTCTTTGCTTTGTCGGTGCAAGATGGGGATATCCTAAGTATTTGCTTACAAGCAGATTTCTCAACAGGGTGGGAAGTCACGCCTGCCGAAGCAGTCTTCAGGGAACGGGCGATGTGTTTCGTGAAGCAGTACTCTTCTTACGGAACCGAGAATATGAGGGTGAGCGAGAACATACTCCGAATGAGAATTCCCTGTGTAAACCTGTGCACTATGCTGATGGAAACTATCGATTTCGCCAAAGGTTGACGGTTTGGCGACGCTGGAGGAAAACCTGGGCGACAACATCGGCCTAGCTATCGCTTTTCATGTGAGTTGACGCAGCTTTCCCTAATCGATGTAGATGCATGCGGAGAATCTCTCTGCCTTTCCATTTTTCTCCTGACATCCCGTAAATCTCCGAGAACCCCTCTCTTTCTCCCATAAGGTCTACAAATCTCGAGCCACGGGTCGAGTCCACTTACCGCAACTGGGTCTGAACAGCGACCAGCTCTTCTTCGTTTCGTACGCTCGCAGTTTCTGCGTGCGGCCAGGAGAAAGAGACTCACAGGCGTTGCTCTCGAACGCGCATACACCGGATTCGTACAGGTCAGCAGAAATTCGTCGTGATATTCATGCCGGGTACACCGTTGAAAGGGAGTAGTTCCTCCCCCGAAACTCGATTGGTCCTGTGCTTCCAGAGTCAATGGAGCTCTGTCGAACATCCGGGACTTCAGCCTGGCTTTCAAATGCAACAGGAACAGTTTGATGACCTCAGACTATAAATGCAACGCGTGGGAATCGTAAATCTTATTCTCAACGTCTTCGGATTCGTACAATCTCTGGAGCTCCGGAACGATGCACACTGATAATTTTTGTTGTCCGAATTCAGGGAGGTCGGTAGAGCCTGCGTCTGTGATGATCTCTCTGTTTGGCTCGTCATGAATTCCAGGAAGACCGTCATCAAGCCGCAAATACTTCGTCATTTATTCCTATTCAAGCCCCTAGTCGTCGTCTAGTAGACGAGTCGTTGAGGGTCCGGAAATCGCGCTCCGCCGTGAGGAGCTCCTTTTTCTCACGCTCAGGATAGTATCAACGCATTCTGCCAAATCCATTAGGTTTTGAGGAGGTAATCGCCGGGTCGCGAGGTTATCGCATGCTAAATCAGTTAGAGCTAACATTTTTTGCTCGACCTTATGATTTCTCAACTCGTGATTGCCCTCCTCGAAATGTTTCAACAAATCCAGTGAAATTGTAGTGTATGTTCGAGAAGTTTCGTCTCCGCCGGAAAGCACTTATATTCCTCTTCTCTGGAACGATTAAATGAGAAGGAGGTTTTCTGCGGGAGTTTTCGCTCATCGAGACATGTCCCCTCGCTATATATGTACACCTATCCCCGAATGTACACAGATTGATATACATTTTTTTCCATTCCGCACTGAATGGATCCCCCTCCTCCTCACAATCGGGTGAGCACAGGTTGCCCCGTCAAGTATCCACTGAAGGAATTTCTCAAAATCTACAATTTGTTCTCTCCTCAAGATGACTCCTGACGGAGGTTGTCAATTCATTTAGAAAACACAAAGACCTGTCATATCATTCCGCCAACGAAAGCTCCAGCGCAGCAGCCTCGGACTCTCATCAGGGATCTCTGAGCTACCATGGTGACAATGGGAGGCTGCTCGAAAGTTACTCGATTCTGGTCTTTGGCGAATGCGATCAGTGTCGCTGCCGAGGCATTCAGCGTTGTAGACGAGTGTGGATCGGAGTTATCGGAGTATCGAGTCGTGCGCTTATGGACTGCGTCGGCTCCAACCACCGGGTTCCGGAGGTGATGTACGGCTGCTGGTCAGTGAAAAACTGCGCAGAGGACATCGCCGAGGACATTGGAGAGAATCTCTGTGTTGGTATATTTGGTGAATGTCGGTGCGTGACCACATACTGCGGCGACGCGTAATGTATGTGCGCCTGAATTTTGGAATCCGTGAGTCCCGGCAGGATCACCGTTCCCGAGGGCTGCGGGCTCCCGTAAGCATAAGGAGAACCTCCGGGCTTATGCGTATAAATTGGTGAAAATCGTGCTTGTTGGCACCTGTCGGCACATCTCGATTGTACCGCAGTCGATGCGTAGTGTTCCTCTCTCGATCGTGGCGGGTGAGCCAGAGGCTGTTTGAGCTGTGGTGAGCAGCTCGCTCCACGCATTGGGTACAGAAAGTGTCCAGAGTCCAGAGACTGGTCCAGTCGCGGAGAAAATTGTGCGCATTGTGAGTAGGGAGGGGTGAAGCTGGCATGATTTGATGCTCGTGATGGGGACGTCGATTGTTGTTGATGGAGCGGTGAGACATTCGAAGGCGCCATCGTGTACGTCAACCTAGTCGAATGCGCCGGTCCCGACGGAAAAATAGACCCAACCGAACGAGGACTTTCCGAAAGGGGCATGGACGCGGAGGATTCATCTATTTCCGATGACCGTGGAGTGGAGGGCGCGGAGCGGCATGGCATCGTCTGGGATGGAAACGACTGTATACCGGACTCCCTTTCAGAGTCGAGATCCAACGAAGTAGCTGAGCTGGTTGCGGACAGCCTCGATGCCGGAAACGTCACGGTGGAGAAAGAATTCCGCGACATGATAGCAGTGGAGCTCCGCGTCTGTTCCGCTTGGCACGGATGTCTTGGCTGCGAGTGGCCTTGCAGAGCAGCGGGGGTCTGTAGAATTTCCGACTGCTCCACGATCCTTACGAGAAGAGGTTGATTCTCCGTCTCCAAGTAGAGCGAGGGATCGATTCGGGTAGTTTCTGATACCCTCGACGTACAGATATGTTGCGTATCTATCTCCACCACTGTTCTCGATCTTTTCGGGACGCAGCATGACCCAGATGGCAGGGGGGCGGATCCATCCGAGCCAACCTTTAATGAGAGAACTAAATTTGAAACATTTCATTAGGCTTTCACGAGGCGTTCAGATAGATGAAAATCATAGCCTCACCCCATCAACGGCCACTTGAAGTCTTCCGTCACCATCCATCGGTGATATTTCAACGGGGTCGATCGATGACGATGAATCAGGATCGAATTGCGGTACGGGCAGCTCTAGAGGGATCCGGAACCCCTCATTCGGTCTCTGAAGGACCGAAAATTGTGAGGATTTCTGCTCGGGATGCGCCAGGTTCAGACGGAGTTTTTCGGAAAACGCCATATCGGAGTGCTTTCAAAGATAAGGTAAAATCAACGGGGCTTTCCGAGACACTTACCTTCGAATCGGGTTCTAGCAAATTCTCTCGAGGCATCGCCGGTGATCTCAGAACGTCAGAAGACCAGTTAAGAACAGGGAGATCCATGTCGCGGCTGGAATATTGCGGAAATCGACATGAACATTTCTCTAAGTTTAGCCATTTGTGAACGACGTACAAATCGAGCTCCCAGTCTACGTAGAGACGATCCGGAAAACTACTAGGCCATTTCCCTCGATCAACAGTTCGAGTGAGGCGCAGAAGTCGAGGGTCCCCGTGGGACGCTCCTTCGCAGGCACCCTTGCCAAGAGTCGGAAGTCTCGGGTCTCACACTCAGCTACACGGAGATTAAGATTCCATACTGTTCGAGATATATGATTGAAGTGGCCCGAAAGTGCAAGAGCAGGAGGACTTATCGCCTCCACCATGACCACTCATTCACTGGGGGAATCGACCGGAAGTCGGGAGCTGCGAGAATCACGCTCTTCCGCAGGAGTTTTCCCCTTCCAATCTAGCGCGAAAGAAACGCTAGCTCACCCATCTATGGTATTTTTCTATTCTCCATTTCCCTAATCATTATGGCGGACGCCAATTCCAACGTCGAAAAATGCCTCTATCGGCAATCTAGACTGAGATAAAACGTCGCAGCTTTATGACGAGGTTCCACGATTGCGTAAGATCACTCAGTGTCATTCGCTGGCCATCGAGACGGGCGAAGCTGGCCGTGGGTTCCGAATGATAGAATGAGCCAGCGGAAATCGAAGCATTGAGGGAAAGGTTAAGGGTTCTGTGGAGTGCCCCTGCAAGCTGACACCAGACAGCCTGGTCTAGTATGCTCAGTTGCGAGTCGCCCCCGGAGGCATTTGAATCGCCATCGTGTACGGAAGTGAGTCCGAAATCTGAGGGCTCAAAGCGGGGAAGCTCCCGCTCATAGGGAGGAGCCCCACCGCGAGGTCAGACAGGGACGGCAACCCCCACATCTTGGTATCTCGGTCGGTGTCGAAGCGATACTAAGAAAGGAACTCTGTATCTATCAGATCGTGACCGATCTTCTCACCTAGTTCCGGATTGCATTTCCCGTCGACGACGCATGATCACATTGAACGGCCCCCCATCGGTATTGGAGTCTTGACTCCGAACTTCCGTCGGATCAATCCGTTGCACTCAATTGATTTACGATTGGTTCCCATCGGAGAAGAATTGGGGAGAACCATCAAGATGAATGCATGCGAGCCCTGCAGCGAAAGTGTGGCCGTGCTCATAGCAGACGACTTCGCTCCGAGAAAATAAACCCGCGTTGTCGCTGTCGCACGCCCGAAGCTGGATGTGATATTGGGCTCGGGCTGGCTGAGGCTGGTCTCGAGTGCGGAGGGAACCTGATGATAAATGCACTTCAAACGCTGGGCACACTGGGATCCCATAGTACGTAGCGGAGACCACTTATGGCGGGGATGCTCGCCTGTGATCTGAGGGATCTCCGGCGATTTTCGGTTCCCTCAGCAGCAAGCTTGGAGAGTTGACCTTGGTAACTCAACGAGAACATACGCTCAGCGAGATGAGAGGATGCTCAAGGCGGATCCGGAGCTTTCAAGTTCCTACGCATCGACATGCTAATAGAAATCCTGCGAAGCCCTGCCAGAGCCTGTATGTACTACCCATCATCGTCGGAAGGTAGTGCCCCCCTAATCTGTTTGGCAGCGAGTGCATTTCTCTCTTGATGGGGGAGCGTAGAGTGCTGATGCTCCTTCGGGGTTTCCTCTAAACTCGAAGCTAAGTAAGAGAGAAGATCCGCTCTATATTTACCGCGCGGTTCATCAATCACGATTCATCCTTGGGATCGCCTATCGAGTGCGGTCGTTGTCATACGATCGATACCTTGCGTCTTCAAAGCAGAGCGTGATCCAAATCGGTATTACATGAAAGTCCCCCCGCGGTTTCTCCGGAATAATCCCCTTTATTCATTTTTTTTCTCTCAGTCGATCGCTCGTCACCTGGGTAGCTCTGATTTCCTGACGGGAGAAACCTAACTTTCTGACCGGTTTTCCCCGAAATCACATTGATTCCGGCCTCCTGTCCTTGGGAAACTCCTCGGCTCCTCTCTGTCTGTTTCTCCCGATCCATCTGACGTTCTCGTCTCGACAAGCTTCCGTCTTCGTGGTCGGGTAGCATATACGCACGGGTTCTGTGATCTAGATTCTAGAGGAGTCCCGTGTTCTCCCTCAAGTGAATCGTGTGAATTCACCTGTGTGACTAACTCGTTCCGAAGGTACGCGGCTTGCTTCCGACGGGCCGACTCCTAATGATACGTGGGTCACAATACTCGCCCTGTCGCCCAATCCTCAACCGGATCCGCGAGAACTCGCAATATCAACAAATCAACAAGATCGTGTGGGTCATATATTTCTAGGAGATGTGGGGTCAGATCATTTTGAGGTCAAACGGTTGTCTCACTCAGTCAGTGCTCTCATAGAAAAGAGCTGTTTTGAAAATCTACTGAAAAACGCGCTTTCCACCGTAGAAATATTTACATCTTGTGGTTCATCGTCATCCGTATGCAGGAACGAGGTGCCGGAGACGCTCCGAGCGGGATCACCGAGCTCCGTATATTTTGACGGAGAGTCTCGATAGATATCTCAGCATCGATCGGTACGCCGAACGTAAACACATCTGACTTCTCCAGTTCGACTCGACTCTTCCGTTGCAACGGGAAACACATCCTGGGCTCGGAAATTCCGTCGTCGAAAATCCCCGTGACTACCTAGGGAAGCATGTCTGCTTGCATGTGCGTTTCACTTCCCGAGCGCGATCCGGGGCGGAGCCCGACTTTCGCTAGGAGAACTACCAAAGTTCACATTTCTTCTGGGGATTCATCTTGGTTGACGCTCCACACTTGTACGTCTTCGCAAACTCCACTGAATTCGATAGAGTGCCGATGACCCTAGAGAACCAACACGAGCATTAGCGTGACGGAAAACCGGTACCCTAGAAGGTTCAATTAGTCGGATCCGGAAAATCCCTCTCAGTACTCCTCTCGGGAAGGAAATCGTGATTTCAGATGAGCGGATGCTATAATTCTCTTTACCTGTATTTCGGCGGCGAATGTCCATCGACGAGCAGCTGCATGTGCCGTTCTTCCGGAGTCTCGGTGGAACACCACACTTGCGCGAAACCAATGTAGAACAGCTGCTCATGGGTCAAGTTAACACCCGGCAGGGGGGCAGCTCTTTATTTTGTTTCACCCATGAACGATAGGCCTGTCGATCGAGAAGAAAATCGAAAAAGTTCCGGGTGATTCAGATATTCCGCAAACACCAAAGAGGTATTCCCAGAGCTGTGCGCCGCGCCAAGCATTGCAAGCCATGGCGCGCCACGGCGCTTAAGCATCGAGTCTAAGGCGTCCTGGGTACGGCGCACAGCTGTGGGTATCCCTCGTTCTTGCCGTTCATCAGTCTGTCGGATTATCGTTGCAGAAACTCACGTTGAAGGCCGCCTTCAAACCGCCGTTGTCGGCTATATTCTCTCCGAGAGTTATTTTTCCGTTGATCTGGAACGAAGCGCCGGATAAGTATTTTTCGGACTGTCCCCTGACTCGAGCGGGACGGAGAGGGGATCAGCGACATCGAAACATCGCTTTACTCACGTGCTCTTTGTTGACCAAATAATCCGAGTATTGGTTTACAAAGCACTGCGCTTGCTCGGTGAAAGCGTTGATCGTGCGATCGTTCCACCACTTGTTCAGGTTACCTGGAAGCGACGAAGGCCGAACCGTTGCAAGATTCCGATAGAAGCGCTGCTTCATGCGGAACCCAACTCCCATACGGATGCATCGTATCAAAGCTCACCTTCCTTGTCATATTCCCTGCCCTGGTCGTCGAAAGCATGGGTGAGCTCATGGCCCATGACTACACCCATGGCTCCGAAGTTCAAAGATCTGCAAGATAATGTGCCTTTCTCGAGAGAGAGTACTGGGCTAGTCTCCTATCCGGAATCAATTGATTTCGGCATATACCGACCTCGGGAACTTCGTATGGTAGAAAGGTGCTTGCAGGATACCAGCCGGGAAAACGATCTGGTTCTTCGACGGGGTGTAGTACGCGTTCACCTGTTTGCGGAGAAGTCCCGGATGGTTAGATGAGGAAAGATGAAAATCGTTGGGCTGCGCAAGTCTGTCCTCCGCATGTCGTCGGACAAATCAGGGGGGGGAACACCCACCTGTATTGGACTGATCTCCCATTCTCCTCTCTTGGGAGCCACGAGTAGCTTTTTCATGTTTCGTTTAAGCATGTACTGAGAAATCTTGATGTTATTCTCGAAATAGGCGTTGTCCTCTAAATTCAATCCAACGTACTTCTCATCCACTTTAGCAGGGTCGCTGAGAAAATCGGGGAACGCGATCATATCGCTCACGTAATCAGCCTGGGAAGAATGGATTTTCATATGAAGGCTCACGTCGAGCTAGCTCCCGCTAAGAATTATCGAGTCGATCAATCATCGACATTAGCGAAAAACTCCGGAGCTCGGGACAACCAACCTTGTCCCTGGCGAGAACTCGAGTGGCTTCGTCCATCCAGTGGAGGTTTTGGAGATTGTCCTTGAAGGCGGTTTTCACTTGGTCTACCATGGCTTGAGCGACCTCTTTCGACTTCTCATCGAACGCGTGTCTGATGAACATCGACCCGAGTGCCAGGCCGAGCACTCCGTCCGTATCTGAGATGCAAGCTCGCCAGGTCGCCTCCATTCCCTCAGTTCCTTTGAGAACTCGCTGCACGACGCGAAGAGCATTGCGGAATTCGGCAGCCAAGGCGAATAGCAAAGAGGTCACCGTTTGATATCCGACGTAATTCGCGAGGACTCTGTGAACAGTAACAGAAATCTCCTGACTCTGCAGGATCCCCGAAAACAGGCTCGTGGGCCGAGAAACGACAGCAGGACCGTTTTCCTGATCGTATGAGGCTTATCGGAAGAAGTCGGACACGCCGCAAAAGACTCACGTTGGGCCGTTCGGGTCTGAGAGCGTGCTATTGATGATCGCCGAGAGGTTGCGGAAGAAACTCGGCACCGCGACAACAACTTCGGTGTGTTGGTCGATTGATATGTCCACCTTGAATTCAAATAGATCTTACCCCGACTGACTGAGAAGGGAGAGCCTCTGCGCGACCTAAGCGCCTCATTATCCTATTCGGCGTTCAATTCGAACTCGATGCGTACGATTATTGGACTGGGCAAAAATTCTCTCCTTCATCGACATGTGACCCTTACCTCACTGAAGCCTCTGCGGAAAAACTTGAGCCAGTCAATAAAAGGTGACATCTTCTGAAGTTCTGCGATCGTCATCTTGTTGTAGAGGGCCTGGAAAATACTCGAGTCAAGCCTTGATCCATTCGACAAACATCGATGAGCAAACTTCTGCGTTCTCGGCATCGTAGCAGATTCGCCGAGAAAGAAAAACGTCTCGAGAAGCTCGGTCGAGCTCGGATCGCGTCTCACCTTCTCATTCCTCCGTTCCAGCTCCGGAATGTATATATTCGCTAACTCGAGCTCGAACTCGATGACACTGTTAGCTTGGGCCTTGGCGGATTCTATCTCATTGCCCATCAGCATTCCCACCTGATGGAAAAATTTTCCGTCAAAGCGGCGGATCGAAGGAGAGCACTCCATAGCCCGGGGCACGTCGGGTAAGGATGCATGCTTGCAGTCGATGAAAATCATCCCTCATCGCGATAAGATTGAGGAGCTTCAACTGTGACCTCGGAGCAACACGAGAGTGAGACTCACGTGAGTGAAGTATTGCAACAACGCGTTCAGTGCCTTTTCCTGATTTGTGTCATTGACATAGTAGTCTCTGGACGGCAAAGTCAATCCGCTTTGGTCGATCTGAAATTCGGAAATACAGCGAATTGAATCGCAAGACGCGGGAGTGTCCCGATCTGAGGGAGGTCTGGATTTCACCGAGTGCAGAGTCTGTCTTGAGCATTTACTTCAGCCCCCATGATCAAGCAGAAGATCGGGAGCTCTCTCAATGTGGGATTCGATCGAGACTGCTCAAGTCTTTCAATACTCACAGAGATGATGTGTCGCGACGAGTTCTGCTCGTCGGCCACCACCGACCATTCGAAGAAGACATTTTTCGTGTAAACCATTTGAGCCGTCTCGACGACCTCTTGGAGGTCCCACGCCGAAGGATCAAACCCTGCACTTGAGAGGTTCCAACCTCCTATTTTCTGGAGGAAAATCATTATAATTGGAAAAAGAATCGAGTTTCGACGGCTTCCCCGAAGTCCGGATGTGCTCGTCCACACATTTATTGTGGAGCCCCGGGATGATCTTTTTCTTGCTCTGCTAACCTTTATGAGATCCTCTATAGGAGTTATACCAAGCTCTTCAATGGTTCCGTTCGGATCCAAACAAGACATGTAGTAGGTTTTCGCGAGTTTCTCTGCTCGAGATACCTGAGGCTTGCTGTTATCCTCTGCAACGAGACATTGGAATTCAGAGACAAGTTGGGCACACCATTCGTGGAAAAATGAGAAAGGAGACGATGATCCCGTGCACAGGGAAAACTTCGAACTCTCGAAGGAAAACATTCCTATGTGGCTCACCGATGATATTCTTCATCACGAGTTGAGTCTCCTGCCAAAGTTTACCGAAAGCGCCCCAAACTGATTTTCCGTCCGGCAGCGGGTTTTGCCGTATCCAGCCACCGCATGCATACTGGTAGAAGTCGTCACAAGGATCGACCTTGAAGGAGATGAGAACTTAGTGGAAAGACTTCTTTGATAGGAGCTCGCTTCCGATGGATCCACGGAGTCGGCGGACCCACCTGTGTATCCATGGCGGACATGATGGCACTGGCTACGTTGACACACTCAGGAGTTAGGCACACTCCTTGTGAGTTCTGATCCTGACCGTGGGGCCCGAATGAACCGAAATATAGGAGGTTCACAACGAGCGCCGAGAGTGCGGCTACGAGTATCATGAGCACACGCTCCGAGAGACTCGTCCGGCTCCAGAAACCGCCTTTGCTGTGAGGGAAAAGAAAGATCGAGTCCATCCGGGGACACCTCCGAGAATTCGTCAAGCGGGTACATCCGGGGCAGGACCGATATTTGAGAAAACGAGGAAGAAACGAAACACTTGTTCCCATACACGCACCGAAAAGCGACTCCTGATATTGACAGTGACGGCCGCGATGGATCATGACCCACGTTCAAGGTGGTGGTGCTGCCCTCGAGAGTCGGGGAGACATTGACACCCGCATCTGCAGCCATCGAGCCCGTGCCAGCCGAGATCTCGTCTTCGTCGAAGGATGCTCTCCGGTAGCGGGCTGCCTGCTGAAGAGGGAAAAAGATGACTCGCTGCCTCGTTCGACGACGATCGAACGATGAACAGATATCGGCGCTTATCGATTCCGAGCTAGTCCTTCGTAGCCTTCAGCTCTCTTCGGAGAGGATCGCGAATTCGGCAAGCATCTTCTGTACCGAAAGCACACCGTGACTTGCTCGCGTGTGGATGACGGAGCTCCGACTCGAAACTAGACGCGCAGTTCTGTATTTTCAGCTACGAAGCAGTCCGCGCGTCGGAATAACTTACAAGAGAAGGAGTAGCTTTCTCATCCCGTTTCTTAGGGGAAGGATTGCATATTCACTTGAAGATTTCTGACAGACCGAGCAGAGAGAGAGAGTCGGGTATCAGCTCCATGAGCGCATGAGTTCCTCTCACAATGATATGGCATTATAATGCGCCGATGCTCCGATGAAAATATACGCAAGTTTCAAGGTTTCGCTTACTCAGTCCTCAGTCTGCCCAAAATGAGACCGACCGCCGAGCCGTACAATTGGAAGTTCGCTCCATACTCCACCGCCTTCGCTACAGGGAAGAGCGGGGCAGAGTGGGGGATCACCCCCCCCCTCTCAGGGAAGAAGTACTTATACAGACTATCCGACGAAGCGGTGCCCTCGCACGGATCAGTTAACCTAGTCAGCGGAGGAATTCATCAGGAATCTCAAAACTTTCTCATCATTTCTAAGGGTGGTTTTCTGAGAGCTAACTTCACTCGTTGTTTTGACATTTGTCTCGGAGCAAACATGTTCCTTCATTCGTAACAAATTTTTTCTTGCAGCATGTATTGCCCGACACGGCACGGAAGTTTCCGCTCCGCGAATTCTGTAGCGAATTCTCATTCGTGTCTTCCAGCTCACGATATGTCTATCAAGAATTTTTAATAAGAATCTGAGCTCACAGTGGGAAAGTGAATTCATTTAGCTACATTGAAAGACGTTCCATCGGTCAGGCAAGAGAGCTTCTCCGACGCAGAAATCTTCACTGATGTTATGCAGGAATCGTGAGTGGCGCAGCCAGAGAGAGGGTCACACATTTAAATCTTCAGTATAGACCGGCAACACTGCCGCATCCCTCGCGGTGATGAAGAGCTTACAGAACTTGGCTGAAATCAACCAACATCGACAATGCTTTTGCGTCTCTCTCTCGTCATTCCCTGCAATGGCGGAGATTCGGGTCTGAAGCTCTCTTCAATGGATTCCATCAATAGTGACCTTTTGTCCGCGCATTGAAAACCGTCGAAACAGCGAGCTGAGTAAATGCTTGGCCTCAATTCATCAGCCTCACTGAACGGATTCCAGATTCGGAGCGCCCGAAATTCCGGAACTGGATTTCAGAGACATCCTTGCGGACCAGGCAGGAGGTTGCAGCCCCCCAGCAGGTGGATAATTCCAAGTCACCCCAGTCCGGAGCGTTCGAAGGAAGGATTTCCACGATCAGTCTGAGAAAATGAGTCCCGGCGAGTCGGTCAGCATTGTCTGCCCTGCACTGAATATCTGCGTGATATCATACGTGATCTCGAGTTTGAATGCTCCGAGAGTTTTCGAGAGTGCAAATGAGGCTTCATCTAGGCTGCGCTGAGAGTTGCATCAGTGTTCAACAATCGCCAGAAGTGATCCAATTAGCTTGCATGAGATACCGAGGAATGATCGACCCCTGACGAGGCGTACTGTGAGGAAGTTATCCGGTTCAGAATATGAATGACGGTGCTGCCGAATTCACGATCTCTCGAAAACCGTACGCCCGCGCGCCCGCTCCGGCACGAGGTCCGAGAGCGACTGATCCGAGCATCTGATTCCGCTCCTTCTCAATGCCGATGCCGTGGATCAAGGGGGCGGGGGCAAGGAAGAGACAGACGGAATCGGGGGAGATGGACAATACATTTCCACTTACCGCTTTCAGCTGGATGCCGTTCATTCTCCTGCAATGGGAGGAGGTACGCGATTTATCGATAGTCAGAATAACTTATCCCTCTCGCCAAAAGCTCCTCCTTGATTCTCCTCTGGTCATACTCGAATTTCCAATCCGAAGCCGGTCTCTCCAGAACGGACTCGCATCTCCGCAGTCAAATGCTCATTCTTCGAGTTCGACAAAATGACCCATGCCCCCCATGCGGAAGAAGAATATTGCGGTGTGATGTCAAATTCAATCACATGCGACCAAACTCTTCGAATTACTGAGGAGTTCCCCACGTAGGACGAGAATCGATCGTCGATATCCTGCTCACCAGATGATTCACGGAAGCAGGAAAGCACTCGTTTGATTCGCTCGTGAGCGCCGACCGCGGCAGGATTGGTCTCGAGATTGACGAACCCGCCTCGAGCGTAAACACGGCCCGTTGAAGAGCCCAGAGTAAATACCACAGTAGAGAATCGCTGTGAGAACCTCGGAACTCAGGGGAACATAAGCTTCTGGTCGGCGCGCACTCTCCAGCTGACTCGCGAATTCCCGGAAGGGCTTGGCTCCGCGAAAAGAAGTTGCGAAAATACAGAGACGTAACATGGACCTAGCATCGTGTTACGCAATCTCACGAGGCTGACGGGAGCTGACTTAGGATCCGTCCGCCGATTGCGAGGAGACATGGTGGAGCCTCGGGGCTCGAACGTGTGGTCCGAACTCTCTTGAGTCGGAATCACGAAATGTGCATAGTCAACGAGGAGCGATATTTTTTCCGGAGCTGATGGGGATCAGCCGAAAGTGATCGATCACTCCCCTAGTAAGTCGGCGCAGACCAACTGTTGCGCGACACCGACGTCTCGCGATCCAGAACTGACTCGGACTCCCGATAGCGCGTCGCAGGCGAACGTCGAATTTCGATCAAGAAACGGAGGAATCTGATGCTCATTGGCCAGATCTCCGCTGCATACTCACGGGCAGTAGGTGACGAGCAAGTCAAGCTGATCTCCGTCGGGATTTGCCAGCTTTAATCGATAGGGGCGGACCGATTCTCCTGACTAAAGTACTACAGTTCTCGAGAGAGAACCCGAGTTCACGCTCATCCCACTAAACCAGGAACTTTCACTTCGAATTGCATACGATTGCAGAGGACCGTGATCGCGGAGAGTGTCTAGCTCAGGTCGGGGCTCTCAGTATTGCTCCCCACAATATGGACCCCGAGAGCCTAATCTGGCCTGGTGGCTGGACAAGTGGCTCGTTGGGTCGCAGTCGGAGGGCTCTTCTGAGCGTTGCCAGGAGTAAACAACCGGTTCGGAGGAGTCCACGGAAGTTCGCGGGAACCCACCAGCCGGCGCTAGCGTAGCGCCCTGTTGCCAGGAGCTGAGCGGGATGAGCACGTTGGCCGTATCACCCATACAGTACCACCGCCAGCAGCTCTCTCGGGTGTGGGTATAAACAAGTGAATATTCATCTCACTAGGACTTCAGGAGGACGCGGAGCTCTCACGGAAACCTCGACGGTAGAACGATCCGTCTGAAGGGGTAATGGGGGAAGGGGAGGGGGGTTAAGAGGGCGGAACTTATTTTGTCGCCCGATATGGAGAGCACTAGAATTCCAAGGCCTTATGGTCCCAGTGTTCAGCCCGTCCGGCTGCTTGCGCTCTCCTTAGAGATATGTCTGGAAGGATCATGCGTTTGCGGACACGCATACAAATACGGATAGCGATCATGACATCCAGCTGTCCTGAGTTCACCCGCGTCCCCGCTATCCCTTGTGTGGAGATCCTAGTTCTTCAAGCTCGAAGGCTCGAGTTAATCGATGCTCGTATCGCATCCGTTTCCACACCGTATGTCCCGAGGGTGTTTTCCGGTAGACAGGTTCCGAAGCGCTGACGTACAAGATGGGCTTAGCGCTCCCCGTGTACGGAAACTGCATGAACGGGGACGAGTTCTTACCACCGGGCATTCGCCTTCTGGAAATGCACCAAAATGCTGTAGGGACATAGCTCCACCGCCCGAGGGATAGTCGAATCACACATGCAGCGAGTTGGATAATTCCACTCGATTTCAGCTGTTTTCCAACAACTCCGGCGTACTCTCGAAGACATTCCCCATGTAGATACGATGTTCACCACCCGCTGAGGATCGTCTTTGAGTAAACCAAAGCAGATTCTGGGCACTTCCAAGTTTGACGAACGTCGCCGATCATTTATTCTCCAAGATGAGAGTACAGAGGAGCTTCAAAATCGAGTCCAACTCGGCTTCACGTATCCACGATGAGATTGGTGCAGAGTGCGCAATATCGAAGCAAAATTTTATTTCCACGACCGTCGGCCGCGGACGATGAGCTGGTAGCGCAAGCCGTCACTCGTTCGCTCCTCGTCGCCAGGAAGAATTTAGATCTCGACGCGGATCCTACGTCCAGTCAAAACGAGTGATCTTATTCAAAAAGCACCCGGATCTGAGACCAATTTCTCAATCCGCCCTCGTAGTTGATCTCAATCCTCGAATTCGCACAACTCAAGAGAAAGGAAGAGCACAGGTCCCCACAAGCGACTAAATCAGAGCATTAAAATGGAATAAATACACGACGGTACTTCTTCGATCAGTAAGATCTGACATTTCTCCGGATTCCCCCCTCAGTCAATTCTCTACACAACAGACACACCTCGCAGGTGATTTAAGCTATTCTTCTTCTACATACAAGCACATTACCATGAGCGCTGTGGCATAACTAGCTATTTACACTTTAGATTTGTGCGCCATAAGAAACGTAGGCCAAAACACTATGAGAAAGATAACGCCGCCTCTCTATGTACTCCACGCCTTTGGGAGTTATGGTCATTTCCAAGTCGGTCGCTTGAAACTGGCCAGTTTCCCACCAATCGTGGCGGCTTTTTCGGTCAGGGCACGCGAGCTCTGCGAGCGCATCAGATTTCGCCGAACTTTGGAGTCCCGGTGCGAGTGAACTGAAAATTTTGGAGATGAGCGAAGATGAGAATAAGGAGCGATCAAGCCGGTCATGATAGAAGAGAGAGATTTGGAGAAAGCTTCTCGTGACTGTTCCCGCCATTCTAAACTATTCGAAAGGGAAACAGAGCATTTCACTCACTCGTGTCGGCGCTCGAAGGGATCGTGCTCACGGAGACTTGCTTGGTGATGGTGTTCTTCAGGATCGATCGCGGCATGGGGAGAGGAGGCGTCACAAACTTGCTGAATGTCTGATTGAGTCCTCCGTTCTCGATCGGCGTCATCGGCGTCGAGATGGTCGGCTCTGGACACTTGACGTCCGGCTCTTCAGTGTTGTCCAGACTAAGAAAACGCGTCAGGGACAAGATCTGAGAAACAAAGTTTCGGAGTCAAAAATACATACTCCTCACTATTGAAACACTCCTCGTCCATCGAGTAAGCATGATGCTCCTCTCGTCGAGAATCAGTCTGCGGAACCCGAACGAGTGTCTCGAACCCAGCTGTATTCGGCATCCCTCGTATTATCATCCATATCAGGCACCGGGAGAGAGGGTTTCAGGGAACGCTAGGGAACGTGCCGGGCTCTACCGAGGCGCGTCAGCAAGCCCGCCGTCACGTCGGCGTCGTTGGCTCCAAAGGGGCTCGGATGGGTCAGTCGGCTTCGGCTGAATTCAGATCATGATCGTACTCACGTGATTCGCTCCACCCTTCAGCGTCTTCTGCAGGATACGGGCTGACAATGCCTGGCTCTCCTAGATTCAAACGTGAAGGACCATTTATTATCGAGTGGTGTCAAAATTAATGGCAATTCTTCCTTTGACGAGACGAAACGGGTTATTTCGGGAAGACATTCCCCGAAGCTTGAGGGAGGACGAACCTGGATTTCTCTTTGTGTGGTGTCGTGTAAGTGCTGACTCGAGAGGGCAGCCAACGCGTCCGGCGGGAACTGATCGGAAATGGGCGGGAAATTGTCTTAGACCATGATTGTAGAGGAATCGCAGAAATCATCATCATCGATCAGGTCGCGAATATCGACGAATCACCAAAGACGAGGACATTCGAATACGGAACGCCACCGATTCTGCATCCAGGCCGAGGACTACGTACCTTCGTTCTCGCGTCGTTGATCAACCTCTCGATGTGGTGTTTCCTCGCGGTTTCGTTCTTCACGTTGGAGAGCAGCTGTTCGAGATCATCGTCCGTCGGTGCTCCAATTATTCGTGCGAATTGCGCCTACGATTGAATCGGTTGCTTACTCGAAAATCTCTCCGCTATCACAAGGTCTTCTGAGCAATTAGTCCTTAACGCGAGAACTCACTTCTTTCAACGCAACGAGGGCCACAATTTCGCGGTTCCGTGTGCGGCTGTATTGACGGAAAATTTCTTCCGTCTGCCGGTCGACACCGTTCTGGATTGGCGTCACTTGTACGAGGGTTGGGGATGATCTCCCGTGCGCAGCTGCAATTTAGCATGTCGAATGAAGAGCTCTCCGGTTCTCTCGAAGCCCTAACCTTAGCCCGCTTGAGAAAAGGTTCCGCAATCCTGATTACCGTACCTTGAGACAGACCCTCTTTTGCGTTTTCAAGCTCTTTTCGCAAGGTGTCCACTTCCGCTTGAAGTTTTGTCGACTTTTCCTTCTCGGCCTATAGTATTTCGAACCATAAATTAGTTGGAGCAGTATAATTCACACACCGTAAGTCGCTTCACCTCCGAGGATCTAGAGCGGATTCGTGGCTTTTACTGCTGACATAAATCATCTCATTGGACCCACCTTCAGACATGTTTCTGCGTGTTCTAATTGGCGACTCATATTATTCACTAGAGTCATGTAGTTGGTGACACCACCTAATCACAGGAAAGAATGTGATTTATAGAGGTCAATCAAGACTGCTGGATCTAGAACCTAGAGCCTGCGGCAGTCGGTCTCCCTAGGAGCTTTATAAAAGGGAATGTCTGAACTGATACTCACCGAGAGCTACCCGGCTCTGGTTTTTCGCTGTGCGAGTCTGGATGCGTCGAGCACGTTGCGAATACAGCAATGTCTTATGTGTAGTCTCATATGAACTCTAGAAAAAGTGAATGCCATCGAATAATTAGCTGTCTTTAATGACCATGATATATGATGCTCCTTAGGAATCTACTCAGCCCTTCCCTGAGGACGATTCCCTCCGGAATAGTGTCTCACCTGCGCTGGACTGATGTTCGCGATCATGAGGGTAGCAGCCGTCCCTCCCAACGAATCCTTGAGGATTCTCGTCAATTTCGAATCTCTGGAAGACAGTGCTCCGTATGCTTCCATGAGCGAATTGGATACGAACTCCTTTCATTTTCAATCAACTGCTAGACAGAGATAAGAATGTCCCTGATAGCATTCGGGACATACGCAGGGTCGGAATCGGCGCCGCTCAGATGGAAGGCTCAGGCCGGAATTCTGGAAATCTGCTCACCTGTAAGGCACATGAGCTTTCTTGTTCTCGGCTAAGGCGTTGATGCAGTTCCCGAGTGCGAGCAAACTTTTATTTATGTTCGTTCCTTCCTGCAATGTAAAACCGAATTCTCGAGACCGATGGGGATACAACCCCCCGCTTTCCGCTACCGATCGAACATGCTAGTGGCAAGTCGTCAGCGATGTTTTTCATAGATCGAATATGGATCATTTCCCTATTTTCTTCAATTCCATTTCAATCGAAATTCTCGTTGGCGCTCACCTTCAGTCTATTTTTATCTTTATTCACTCCTGCGGCACGTTCGCTCCCGGCGAGATCAATCAATGACATCTTACTCTCCTGGAGTGTTCGCGTCGACCTGCAGAAACAACGAGTTATATTGACGAACAGTTTGAGCAGCAGCAGCAGTTTGACGGCCAGCGGAAAGTTTGAGCAGGTTCCACCGGAGCAGGTCGCAATTTTTACGATTGGAGCCAAAGGGGGGTCGCAATTTCCACGATTGTAGCCAAAGTAATGTACCTGTTCGTCATCTTGAGATTTATTTGGAAAATTGCGTGCGAACGAGACGATTTGGAGTTCGCCTGGGTTTCTGACTGACTCCGTCTCCTGCTTCCCTCCTGGAACACAAATTAATCGGCTGTTTCTCGGGTTGGGAAATTGCATCTCAAAAGGAAGTTCCGCTGTATCTAGGGTGAGAGGGGGACGGAGCAATCGACCGATAGAGTTTCTGAACGATTTATTTTATTTGACCTCCATACCTCAATCAAATCAAAGATTTGCTCCATAGTCGTCACCGCGTGGTATGACAATCCACTTATTAGCACGTTTTTCCCGATTTCTCGTATCTCGAGAGCTTTCCCTTCGCTTTTGCCTGCGTAGAAACGGGAGGTTTTCGGAATGTATCCAGCAGTTTCGGCTAAGGAAAACCACGCTATTCGGCCAAGGTTCATGCATATTGGAGCCGAGGGATCCATTTATCAAATCGACTCACCAGGTCTGAGAAGGTCCAAGATGTTTTCATTGTATATTTCAAAATAGGAAGCCTGAATATCGATCACATGGTCGCTTTCAAGTTTTTCCAATTGCGCGAAGAGTTTCTCCATGGTCAGAGAGATTATTCCTCGGTCGGAATCATGGCCCATCATCGTGTGGGTTTTGCCTAGGAAGGGAATAGACGTCGGGAAACTCAGAAGGCTTCGATGCCTGAATACAGCTGTAGCTCAGCCGCTACCGTAAGGTGGGGCTAAAGATGATGCTGCTCAGAATTTTCGGCGGAAGACAATATAGAAAGGGACCTCGTCTTACCCGAACCAGTGGCTCCGTAGGCAAATACGGAGCAATTGTAACCCTCGAGGAACGAGTTCAAGAGCGGGACCACGGTGTCATCATAAACCTGGAACAGAGCAACGTACTCCGGTCAAGCGGAAAATCCAATGAGAGAATCCTTCAAGCGTCTCGCAGTGCGCGGAGCCTACCTTGCGGTTGTCACAGGTTTCATCGAAAACCCTATCGTAAGCGAACTCCATGTTCTTCTCAGCGCTCGAGACGATTTTCGAACCCTGGACCCTTGGTTGACGTTCACTGTCCTCGAACTCTCTCTTCGGATCGAAGATGAGACTGAAACGAGCAACTCTTAGAAGTTCATGTTTCAAAGAGACGTGGAAGTCGGAGGGGAGGCCCTGAATCAGATTTCGGGTGGATGTGATGGACCTACCATTTCTCATCCAGCGCGCAAACCACTCTTTTCTGATCTGATTCCTGGGCGGACATGGGACGAACGCGAACGGCGACCGCCATTCGACCCTTGGCGAGCTCGATGCATGTTGCTGACGGAGTTTCGCGTTCCTTTCAGGAAACAAGAGGAAGATGATTCTTTCGTTTTAACGCAACCAGGTACAAACGCCCGAACGACCCCTACTTACCTCAACGTAAGTCCGTAGAGCTGTTGTCTGTGATGTCAGCGATCTCCTCGTCGAACGTCGGAGAGACGTTCGCTTGAGAGAACGTCTCTGAGGTCCCATCCGCTCCAAGGAGATTGGAACCAATTATCAACGAAGGAATCAGGAATCTGGGCGCGCGAAGGACTGCTTTCCGAGGAATTCCCCCTGGCCTTCTGCAAGGAAGCGGAAGCGAGTCGTAACGTTGCTCATGTCGATTGAGTTCCTTAACCAGAGGTACTGCTCCACCATAAATCTCATGAGTCTCACTTTAGCCGTCCAGCCGACGAGCTGAATTAAATCCGTCAATATGGAAGAGAAGTGATTCCGGCTGTTAGACCACCAACGGTTATGGTGAGCCCTTCGACAAGAAAGCCGCGCTAACAGTCGGAATTAGGGGATGCCGTAACTAGCTCGTTGCCCTCCGGGAATACAGGTTTCTCATGGTATTCAATGATTATCTCGCGAGTTGTCGAGAACTATATCTATCGGGAATATCTCGGACGCGGAGGGAAATGGACAGGATCCCGGACGGTTGCTAACTTCTCCACCACTGTCGGTTGAAAGCCGACCGTCGTATCCACAGACTCGTTTACACGGAATCACGTCAGTCATCTTAGAGTAACCGTGGTCATAATCAACTGTCATCAGGAAACGGCATTGATATCGTGTACGCGTAAACTCACCTCGGAATGCTATTGGGGTTGTCGAGCTCGGTTTCACGTCTTCGCTCAGATGTTGACCAATGGATCGAAACAGAAAACCTTCCTCTCACAGAAAACGAAGTAAACAAGATCCATGCAAACCCCCTATTTTGCCCGAGGATGAGAGAGTAGAACCCCTCGAAAGCGCACTTTCACAAGGATGAGGTGAACTCCCGTAAACAAGCTGAGAGTTGTTTCAGAAGTAGCCCGCCAACGATTTTCAAGATGGCGCGATGGGAAGGAGCAGCAGGAGGCATCCAGACGAGGAAAGGTGCGGAATGAATCTTCCGGAATATGACTTTATGCCGACAGGGAGAGTCATCACAAAGAAGACGTTTCGGCGGACCCATGATTTCCCATATTAGAGACAGCTTTCAAGCGGGCCGCAAAACCCTGCGAGAATGGGGATGATGATGACGATGATCCTTGGGCTTGATCCGAATCATTCTCGGGCGGTGCGTGCCACACCACCTGCAGTCGGATTCTTCCACCCTTATGGATTGATCGTTTCTTTCGGAGGGTCGCCCGACGGCTCTGACTGCGAATTGTTGATAGAAACTGAGCCTTCATCGGTGTGATCTTCCGTCTCTGATGACCCGCTCGATGGGCATGCTGAAAAATGAACGTAGGTACTTGGGGCTTTCCGTACAGTCTCAATGCGTCAGAAGTCCCGTACGAAGCCTTCATCTTGATCCGTCCCCGATTCACGCCTAGCGTACCCACGTTCTCGAATCATCCAGAATATGATGGTGGAAGCGGGTCCTCCGTGCCGGATTGCGCTTCCGTCGCATCATGCCAATGGCTTTCTTAGGCCTGAGCTCATTGTGGGCCACAGTTCCCGACATTCTCATGGAGCGCAAGTCGTGTATCGAGCGATTCATCACATTTCGTTCTGCGGCATTCAACTCCGCGAATACTCTCAGAAGAACATCCGCTGACCTGAACTCACAATCACAGGAAGCACCACACCTGCCATCTCCTAGGTATGGCATCTGATCTTTTCTGCAGTTCTGATGATGAATGCCTCTCCCGTGTAATCTCCAGGATATTTTGGGGGAGGCTTTCCAAGCGTTCAAAATCTGGGAAGTCTTTGACCGCCGAACGTGACTAGCTGCTGGACCATCGAGCCACAGTCCAACGTTCTCTGCAATCGCCTCACAGCGAAACGAATGATCGTAGCTCTTTTCACTCACGACGGAGGAACGAAACCTCCCTTCTGGAGGATCGCCGGACCGCCAAAAATCGAAAAGCCAAGGCGTTTGTCACTTCTCGTGCAGGCGTGCACGAAATTTTCGGGGGGTGCGACTTTTGAGTGTCAATAATCCCTCACAGCTTGCAGATTTTGGGGGGCCTCTGCGAGGAGCGCTATCGCTGTCCCATATTCCTCGAAATCGGAGGAGAAGTTTGGAAGAGTTAGTCAAAGGCTATCGGGTCTGAACAATTTCATCCTTGGTCTCCGCGAATGATAGGCAGGGGCATGCGCGCCATTCAGCTCGCGAGGTTTGGACACTACGGCTCTTTGATTTCCCCGGTCCGGAGCCGCATGCTCGAGGAATCCAGTCTGACGGGTCTGATCGAGTGCCCCACTGGATCATCGTGCTGCTCGTGGACCGAACCGATCAAAACTCGTGGGACCCCTCATCAAGAGAGAATCGGCTACATCTCAAAGGTCAAAACTCTCATTTATTCTCTCCACAACAACCTGATGCTACCCCACCTCATCGAGTCTCATGTAAGCTCGATTACTCCTCTTAAAATCAGTCCTAAAAACCACTCGGTCCCTGACTCCATATGGATCGTTTCACTCCTTCGCGTCCTCTATAAGTTCGCTCTCAAGGGCTCTTCTTCTCAAAACAATGATCAAGTGAATACTAGACCGTGTTCTGTGTGCGCCTGTCATGTACCTAAAAGACTCCAAACTCACAGAGGCATTTCAAGAAGCCAGACCTTCTTCCGGTTCTGATGCGGTTCTTTCTGCGCAGCCCTGCATTGTTGTACATATAGTCTTTCCGTTCATCCTCACTGGAACGTCCCATCTAGTCTCCCGAAGGCGTTAGGTTTGGTTCATTTTGGGTGCCTCGACATTTCGAAGGATTCTCACGAAAAATACATACCGCCACGGATCAACCATGGCCGACAACATGTGTTCTCTTCGAGTTTTCACTCTCGTCTCAAGGGCGCATCCGGATCCGCGGCGCATTTTTTTTCGCGAAAGGAAGCGTTTCTCGACTCTCAGGAGAGAGAGGGTGAGGAGTAAATATGAATCCGAATAATTAGACGAGGATCTCGAGGAATGTCAGCTCCGCATAGTTCCCGTTTGTTCATAATAATGAGCTGAGCTCAGGCGAGAGGGAGTTGGCAATCCTGGAAACGTCAGGCTTCCAACCAAGCTCTATATAGACTCTTCCTCCGCTTGAAACTTCTGACTGAATTCAACTATCTGCCGGCGGAGTCAATTTGTGGCGATTAGTCAAGGCCTTCTCCAATGCCTTGAGGTGTTCGGTTTTCTTCTGATCGTCTTCGACGCCGTCCTTGCATCGCAATCCGTTCACCACGTTCAAAGTTTTGCTGAAGTAGATCTCACTGAGACTGACTTTGATCTTGTTCTCAGCCTCTTCAATCATTTTGCCGATGTTCACGATGTGCGGATTGCTGTCCGTTACCTGCATGTCTTGTTCCTAATCGAGAGAGCAAGGAAACGGTGAGATTTTCAGCCACAGATTTTCGAAGATATCGGTGCGCTTCACGAAATTAAGAGCTACTCACGGACTGCCGCATTAGCGATCCACCGAGAGAGACGGTCCCGGAGGCGGGAAACATCGTCTTCAGCCACAGCATCACGGTCGACGTTAATTTGTAATGAGCGTTCTTTCCGGACGATTTCTCCTGGACTTCGATCACATGAATTGAGTCCCAAGAACCTTGAATTTTCCCGGAATTATCTCCTCCCTGCGAGTAAGGGAGAGCGTAAGATGCCGACCTTGCACCGGTGTCGAGAATTTCGAGGATCGAAGGCACCGGGGTATTCCATGGTGACGACTTACCTTCTTGATGAGGACGACTCCAGCGAAACCGTTCCCCGACAATTCCCATAGGTAAACGGATGAGACTCCGCCTTCATAATAGAGTTGCCTGTATTGCTCGAAAACTTGATTAGCTTCCTCCTCGAGCCGGCGAAGTCGGTCTGTCGGAACGGCTCCATCTTCAAGCGGAGGATCGTACCGATTGCTCCACGGAGATCTGAGGATCGTGAGAAAATCCATGAATTCCTTATGATACACATTTGTCGAATACGGCGCGACGTCGAACTTGGTCGCCTTATTCGGGTGGCCAGCTTCGCCGGATCGGTAGAATGCTTTCCTCTGACGGGGAAACCTGCACTACATGAAGAGTCTCACCTGTATGAATCTCCATCTCTGTTGTAGTCGCATATGAGATATTCTTTCCCGACCAGATTATCTCGAGCGACTTTCAAAGGTTGATCTATCGACGAAAGGAGATCTTCGCATAGGTCGGGTACCAAGTCCACCAACTCGCCTAAGCTGGTGTCGATCCTCTCAGGTGGGAGACGTCTCATCAGATCTAGCGCCGCATCCAACTGGGCATCGGTCTGGAGCGGGAATGAAAGTCAAGTTATTCAAAGGCGGGCCAGAATAACCATCGGATTTCATGCGAGGCACGAATCGGCTCTAGGCTCTGCGAGCGAGGTCAGGCTGAAATACGTTTTGAATAATTCTGTGGTCGAGGGATCGGCTCCTCTTCTTTTCGTGTTCGGCTCAGAGGGGAAATCGAGATTCTCAGATTGAATCCCAGAAAAACTGATCGCGTGAGTGGCGCCGCCAGCCGAAACCTAAAAAGGTTTCACATTGAAGATTAGTCACTTCACTGCGGCAATCCCTTATACGTCGATACCAAAGCTCAACTCTCTGTGTCATGCTCCCTGAGCCCGCTTTCTAGGAACGCCTCTGTGTCTCAACTCATTGAATTGATCGAACATCACCGAGCCGATCATTCCTTCAAAGGTTTCTCAACGAAGATCTCGCAGAAGCTACATACATAATTGACCGGGTCTCCGCAGCCGGGCCATCTCCGCAGCCTCGGAGCCTTGATCTCGAGTCATGTGGAAATGGACTGAGGAGCCTCACCGATAATAATTTGCAAGGTCGGATCAGATCCCGAAAATCTCACACTCTGCAGGAGGAGCGAATAGGTTGGGTGATGGTTGACAGGTTCTGTATGAGTTCCTGCTCTAAAATACCCCGCTCCAACGCGAGCGTCGTCCCCCGTCCGGGCACCAAGCTTCCAGTCACCGTTCTAATGTTCCCGAAATAGTCTTCGAAATGGAAGCTAGTCCGACAAGGGAACCAAATCAGGTGATCCCAAAGTTCGTTCGGGACCCCGTATTCGTGTCTTCCTGAAGATGGGAATGAAGTCTTCGGGTTGACCGGCTCTTGAGTCCGCATTGACGTCTGTCAGATGGCAATGATCGCGACTCATCCGGAAGCCGGAGATAGCGAGGAGCATGCGATCAGTCTGTCAAGAATCCAAGAATGAACTCACCGACATGATGAGCTCTCCCGTCGAATTCGGTAGCTGTCTACTTTTGCAGTAGTCTACCGGCTCTCTCTGACATCTATCAGTGGTCACGGAAAAAGCCGAAGAAGTGGTGGTGGCAGCACCCAACTCTCATTCATTGTGTGCATGTCTGGGTGTGCGGCGCCATATTGGTTAGTCTCTTCTCTGCGCTCCACTGGCGCATGTAGTCGACGTTCTTTTGAGTCTTTTCCCGATGATCGATGCGAGACTGAATTCGGGAAAATCATGCGAATCCATATTGAGTGGAGCGATCGGAGACCCTTATTGAATCGAAGAATCATTTGGTATTTTTTCGAAATTGTGCCGGGCTTCTTAGGCGGGCGGATTTCGAGACACCCACGGACCCATCATAGCAACAGCTCCTTCTAGTCGACAGAATTCGATTTCGAGCGCGAAAGAGTGACAGGTAAAGTTTCAACACTCATTGGAGCTAGCTGAATCTGAACTTGTTTGCACGGAGGACCGATATGAGTGCTGCCCACGGCTCTGCTGTGAGAGACTGGGCAGAAATCGGCCGTAGTTAATGCTGTCGTGTGAGGAAGTGTCACGAAAGATTGGTTGGAGAGATGTGCTGAGAGAAACTGCCTTCCGTCCGTGGAGTAACCTCATGAAGGAGGAAGACGCAGTCGGCTCATTGAGGACCCGTGGGATATTTCTCAGATATCATCCCATGGACGATGGCTCTGCCGCCCCTGGTTCCTTGAGTCATTCCCGACTTCACATAGATTATTTTCTCTCGATGAAGCCGCCGCCGTATTCGAACAGTGATCGGATGTTCCACAGAACTCTCCAGATGGAGAATCATTCGGAGCAACGGCTGTCATGATTTGAGATCAGACTATTGACTTGTTCCACTTTAGGTCGTTTTACGGAATACGAAGTCGGGAACCCAGATCCGGACGCGAGCCTGCGCGGAAGCCGCCCGATAGGCGTTTTTCCGAAGACCGTCCCTGAGACAAATGAACATGGCAGCAGACGAATCGACGTTTCGATTGGGCACTAAATGTCTCGGATTGAGATCATGAGAAACTTCGTATATAGGTAGCACCCATGGAGTGATCCATCAATCAAGTCGGCGAGTATCGAATGATGTTCTCGAAGTCTCGCCCCCTCGTATGAAGATAAGGCGTAGCCTTGGGAGGTCTTCCAACGAGAGAGAGGAGTCTTCTGCGAAAAAGATACTCAGTTCGAGAGTACCTTCCGGAAAGGGGCCGCATCCACCTGAAAACCAAAGTCGAGACCATGAGGGAGGATTTCACGAAGTCGTGACCCACGACCTCAACCTCCACCCCGCCCGTATTATGGTTCACGGCACCGCAGAGCCGTAATGGCAGTACGGAAGCCCCGGAGCGACCCGAAAATGACGGGCTAGACGAGGAATATCTACGGCAATCCATTTTCTACACTTCTTCGGCGTCACAGACCATGGGACCTTGTTCGATTTTCTCCTTTCTCCGCGCGTCGTAGCGATTTCATGAGGTCCAGTCCAGCATCCTCCGTCGGAACACGATTTCCATCCTTCTCCCTGGTGACGAACGGCGAATTTCGGCAACCGGACTCTTCCGATACTCGGTGGGGGCTAGCGGACGAATACTGGAGGGAGGGGCAGACGTACCCTATGGCCCCTCGAACTGTTGGGGGGCGCGGATGCCCGAGTGCCGCGGCTTCGAGCCTATCGCGCAACCATTCACGCATGACGCTGGGAGGTCGGGGCGGGTTAGCAGCTTCATGACTACCCCGAAAGGTGCGGTATAGGACAGTGATTCGCAACTGGGGGGAGGTCGATCCCAAAGGGTGTCGCAGAGCCCCCGCAGGGGGGTCGCTGGATTCCAAAATTTTTCTGCAAACCTTAGTTTGGGGTCTCCGGCTATTCCGCGCAAAACTCGACGCTACGAAGGCTCGCCTCGCGCTCTACCGCGCTGAAGCTCCGAATGGGGAATGGGTGAAGGAGAGCGGTGCATGACAGTTCGATGTTGGACGAAAACCCCCAACTATCAAGTCAACCCTCCGATTCTACTACAGAACTCGTATAGAAAATTATGGATCTGGCGACCTGAGCTACTCGAGTTGTCATCCATTCCCCCCGAAGTAATAGCGCAATCACAGTGCAGCTCCTGAAACGCATAAAATTGCTGATTCCCGTCACGGGGATGAGTGCGCCTCTTTGGAGGTCGCGGGGCAATGTGAATCCTCTGAGGGGATCCTGGGACGAAGAAGGTTGCAGATTACTGGTATAGTACCTCCATCAGAGGGAACTCACTGACCTCAGAGGGGTGTGTATTTCAGGAATATTCTCGACTCTAGGAGAATCGAGGACAGCACAACCGTTCCGATTCATACAAGGAGCACATACATTCGGCTTGAAAATGGAACACGGAGAACGGCGTTCCACAAGAAAAAAGTCGTCGCGAGGCTTCAAAACTGAATTTCCGTTGCTTGTCAGCCTAACGGGACGAGGTGAAGAAATTGATGCTCTCGATCAGAATCAGCGGCTCATGCACGACTCCGTCCCAGGCGAAATATCTCGTGGTCCTCTTGTGGTCGAGGCTCTCTGAGAGCTCGAGGGCATCAAGCGGGATCTCAATCTCCTTTGAAAATTCCGAGGGGCGGATGATGAGGAGCCCGAACTCAGTGGAGGTCGCCGTCGGTCCCGTGACCGAACTCGAAGGGTGGTTCCATTCGTTCCTCCACTTCTCCGGAGGAGCCTTGGTTCTGCCACTTCCTCATCTGGATAGGTAGATTTCCCAGACGACGATTTGCGAAAAGAGAGCGCCTGTCACGATTCCCGCTCGTGACCTCCGGATCGCGCTCCAAGAGATCCGGTCGAAAGCCGGCGACATCCGGAAAAGACGAAGTTTTCACTATTAATAGCCGGAAAACCGGAATCGTTCAGACCAAAGATGAAGGTCTCGAATCCATCGATATATCGTCAAATCGAGGAAATGCGCAAGCGATTCATCCCTCGCTGCGAATTTCTCAGAAAACTCTGAAGCCGAAAATATTGGAGGATTGGCCGGAAGTCATCGTGGACTCACTCTTGACTCTTGACCAGCGAGGCCAGGGTAGCTTGCGAGAATCGAGGGTCATGTCGACCAGGGTCTCCCAGGCGAGTCCCCACGGATTCGTTAGAGTCTTCGGGAGAACAGCCAGCCGCCTAATTCCCACCTGGAGTGTAACGATCGAGGATTATCCGATCTGGTAAGGGGGGGCAGCATATAGATATAAATGATGAATGAACGGAGTAACATACCATGCAGCAAGTGGGAGAGACAAGATCTGTGAACGCAATACGTGTCACTCCTGTATTGAAAGGGGTCATTATGTGCACATGAAAGATCAATATAAATCAATCAAAAATCCATCGACATTCCGTCGGGCAGGAGTTTTCGTATCTCCAACTCCCTCCATGTCTGAATGCGTCGGAAAGAGCCAGTGGCGATTCCGGAAGCGGCCAAGGGGAATTGCGGTACTTCTCACGACTCACGACCCACGACCTGCGATGATACTCCACATGACCATTCTCGGTGGTCTCTCCGGAGCGCGATGCCATCGATCCGAAAGGAATTCATGGTGTACGGGGCGGACTAAAGCATAGTCGTTCGGTCGCAACGTCCATTTATAACCCGTGTTTCGCCGGAGCGAAGTCAACTCAAAATTCCTAGAAAAGGAAGTGACGATCTCTGGCTCATTGAATGAAAACTGCACCGCGTGTGACTCTTCACTTCGCCAGAAAGATAGCTCGAAGAGAGAGATTACGACGAGCATCTAAATCGCCCGAAGAATGTGACTCTATCGCTTGCCCGCATCGGTCAGCCGCTTGATTATTCTTCACCGTATTATCTTGTAAAGTCGTATCAGTCACAGTGAGCCGAAACCGTAGATGATCACTGGCTCTTCGAAAAATTCTGAGCTCCCGCTTAGAGCTAAAAGCTCGTCTCCACCAGACACATAGATTTTGGTACCGCGATCACGTCGCTTGAGGGATCTTCCGTGAGTTCTCTCGTTCGCTCTCGCAACAGGTGACCGCGGGACGCTCGCAAGCATCTGAAACTTCGAATCCGGTCGGAAGACCTATGATCGGATGCAGGAGCAGAATGAAGATTGATTGTAGATGAAGGTCTTGTTTTGATTGCATTAAAGAAATCCTATGCTGTCGTTTCGCAGAAACTGAGAGCCTTGTGATAGATGATAGGATACAGCCGATAGGTCGGTAGTTTCCAGGCTCAAGACTTGCCGTAACGACCGATGATTCGGAGAGCTCATTCCAAGCTGATCCGCAGGTTATCACGTAGACGAAGGCGCACAGAGCGTCCTGCAAGTCTCTCCGAAAAGCGCTTGTGTATTGTGTATCGGAGAACGAGCTTTCCTCGCTGTCGGCGATTTCTTGCAGCAAGACTCCGGCTACCCTGGAATGGGAACTCTGACGGGGTGTTGAGCAGCAATCAATGGAACAATGCCCGACGAAAATGAAATAATTGTCCGCGGCGAGAATCTGGCTCAGATGGAGGGAAAACCGAATTGCGAGCTCATCGCCCCTGCGGTAGCGAGAGTCTTACGGAAATCATGGTGTATGGCGAATCATCCGTCTAGGATCAAGGAGATAGGGCAAGCCCAGGGGGAGAGATGACTCCCTCGGGGTTGGTCAAGCAAATCGCGATCGTCGAGCCAGCAGAAGTCTGCCATCGCTCAATATGGTTTTCCTGCAGCGCGTCCAAAGGTCCACGCTCCTCTCCTGGAGTTCTAGGACATCAAACATGGGATGTGTCAGGACTCGGAGGCTGCTATTCTGGCCGCCATGAGTCCACTCTGATCGAGCCCATCCATCGATGGGAGACGTGGTGCACAGAACTACCAATGCTTTAAGGGCTCCCCAGAACTGCCCCCCCGCCCTCCCCCCCCC